>NW_004444079.1:2719276-2737860 GCF_000243295.1 Trichechus manatus latirostris | reverse complement strand
GATTATTGGCACCTTCGAAGGTCTAATGTCCTGTCACCAGCTGGTTAGATCTGTTACTAGGTATGTGAGCCCAGGAATGCATTTACCTTTCTTGTATGGATTCAGCTCAGGTGTCCAGGTAGTCGGTCACCAAGTGTGTGGTGCAGGCTCTCACCTACAGTCCTAGATGGGCAGGGGTGATTGGTGTAGGCACAGGTATCTGGCTGCAGTAGGGGGTCACACACTGAGCAAGGCAGGGGGCTGACAGCTGTCCCTGAGTGTCTGGGGAGAAAGCTTGTCCCTGTTCCCTAGAGTGCATAGGTGGGTGGGTTTTGCAGCTGGTCTATGAGCACCCAATGCTGTTGGCTATAAGGACTGGGGGGCACCATTTATTTTTGGACCCCTGTTATGGGTGGCTAGGTGGCATGGGTGGAGCCACCAGTCCTCAGGCCCCGATGTGGGTAGATGAGGAACCTGTTTAATGGGCAGAACAGTGTCGAATGTCACGAACCTGTCAGTCCACCATATAGCTGATTCAGTTGAAGTTAGGCTTCAGGTTTATACCCTGTTGTACTGTGGTAATGAGGGCCTACTGTTGAAATGAACCCACACAGGTCTATGCAGGGGTGAAAGGCATTCAGAGTCCATGGACCCCTTATGCCTGTACCTAAGCAAAGGAGCTGCACCTACCCTAAGTTCCTGGCTTAAGGGAGCTGGCAGATTATTTATTCCTGTTTGTTAATTTGTTCCCTCTCCAAGGCCAGGAGAATGGCTCAGGGTGTGTGACAAGTCCTTACTTCCAGCCCAGGGAAATTGGCAATCACTGAAACCTCTGAAGCCAGCCTGGGACCCAGTGCAGAGCAGGGAGAGGGCAGGTAAATGGTGAGAGGTTTTTCCCAAAGGGGATGTTTTTTGATTCTCGTGGTAGGTCAGATGCATGTACTTATCTTTTGCAGATTGAGCGCCGCTTTTAACTGGTTCTAGAGGGTTGAGTAGACTCTCTGCCACTTGGTCTCTCCTGATGTGGAAAATGTGTCCTGAGTACCACTGCCTGCCTCACTGCATGCACCGGCTGCAGGGTACCAGTTCCTGCCAGGTCAGGTCTGGCACCCCCTCGCTGCTTCTGAGCCATCTCTCCCCCTGCCTGCTTCTCAGTCCAATTCCTCAACTTTGCCTTTGATGTTCAGGGCTCCTAGATTGTCATATATAATAGATTCACTTGTTTTTTCGAGTCTTTGTTGTAAGAGGGACCACAGGAAGCATCTGACTACTCCACCATCTTGGCCCCATCCCCCCACCACTGCCATTATCTTGATCCACACATTATATATTGCCTGCATTGTTGCAACAGCCTTCAGAAGGTCCCCTCATACACCAGTCATTTCCGCATTCCAACCCACCCTTCACACTGTTATTAGAACTGGCTTCCTGAAACAAACTTATCCACGTGACTCCCCAGTTTTCCACAGAGTGAAATCCGAGCTTCTAGATTGACATACAAGGTGCCTTATCACATCCACTCCAACCTTAGCACCTGCCTTTTCTGTCTGTCTTTCAGAATCCTCTCTCCCTCCGTCTTACGTGCTTCACCTGCAGAGAACTTCAGTTCAGTTTAAAAATATTAACTGGCCATTCACTGTGTTCTAGGCATTATAGTTAGCTCTGGGGAAACAATTATAAATGAAAACAGACATCGGACCTAAAGGAGTTTACACTTTAGTAGTAGAGAAGATAGACATATAAACAAGTATAATACAATGATGCATTCTTCAATGTACTAAGCCTACGAGGGCAGACCAAAAAAAACCCATTACCATCAAGTCAATTCCAACTCATGGCGACACCAAGCATTACAGAGTAGAACTGATCTCCATAGGATTTTCTTAGCTATCATCATTATAGGTGGAGCCCTGGTAGTGCAGTGGTTAAAGTGCTTGGCTGGTAACCAAAAGGCCAATGGTTTGAACCCTCCAGCTGCTCCGCAGGAGAAAGATGTGGCAGTCTGCTTCAGTAAAGATTTACAGCCTTAAAAACCCTATGGGGCAGTTCTGCTCTGTCCTATAGGGTTGCTGTGAGTCAGAATCAACTTGATGGCAGTGGGTTTACTCTTTACAGAAGCAGATTGCCAGGACTTTCTTCCATGGTGCCACTGGGTGAGTTCAAACTGCTAACCTTTCAGTTAGTAGCCAGGGGCAAACTATTTGCACCACCCAGGAAGAGAACTGAGGAGGGAGTAATTGATTCTGCAAGGGGGCAGAAGTGCAGTGTTTCAGGGAAGGTTTCAGAGATAAAATTCTGAACAGGATTTTGAAGGTTAAATAGGAATAGCCATATGATTTTAGACAAGTTGCCTTATATTTCTGAGACTGAATTTCCTCCAAAAGAAAATGGGTATAATGCTATCTATGTCCAGAGCTATTGTGAGGATAAAAGGAGATAATGTATATAAAAAATGCTTATCCTGAGGCCTGGCCCCATCATAAGCTACTTAATAAATGCATTTATTAATTCAAAAAGATTTATTGAGAGTGTCCTATGTGTCCAATACTGAGTTAAATTCTAGGGATATAACAATAAAACAGTAAGCAGGTAATTATAATATTGTGTGATATATGCTATTATAAGGAAGTAGAGAGCCCAGTGACAGCCCACCAGAAGGGCACTTCACTGGCATGGCTTTACAAAGAAAATCATGCCTAAAATGAGACCTGAAGGGTACATTGGTATTAACCAGATGAATGGGTGGGGGGAAGATGAGAATAGCATATATAAACGCCCCCTGAGGCAGGATAGAGTTTGGTAAATTTGAGGGGAAAAAAAAAACCTGAGGAGTGCCTACAGAATAGAGTTACAGGGAAACATAAGGCCAGAGAGAGAAGGGGAAGAGGGGCCAGATCATGAAGGGCCTTGTAGGTTGTCTTAGTCACCTAGTGCTGCTATAAGAGAAATACCACAAGTGGATGGCTTAACAAAGAGAAATTTATTCTCTCACAGTCTAGTAGGCTACAAGTCCAAATTCAGGGCATCATCTCTGGAAGAAGGTCCATGTCATCAATCTTCCCTTGGTCTAGGGGCTTCTCTGCTCAGGAACCTCAGGTCCAAAGGACACGCTCTGCTCCCGGCACTGCTTTCTTGGTGGTATGAAGTTCCCATGTGTCTCTGTTTGCGTCTTTCTTTCATATCTCAAAAGAGATTGACTTAAGCACTATCTAATCTTGTAGACCTCATCGATATAACTGCTGCTAATCCATCTTATTATATCATAGTGATAGAATTTACAACACACAGGGACATCACATCAAATGACAAAATGGTAGGCAATCATACAATACTGGGAATCATGACCTAGCCAAGTTGACAGATATTTTGGGGGGACGCAATTCAATCCATGACATAGGTCTATGAAAGAGTTTGTACTTTACTCTGTGGCAATGGACGGCCGTTAAAGCAGGTGGTCAGAAGCTCAAATGCCTTCAGGGTCAAGGCAGGTGACATGAATGAATGTAATACAAGAGGGAATGATGGGGCCTACAAAGACTTCAAGAGTACATGCTCCGCATTCAAGTTCAAATTTTAAAACTATTACCCTGGGGAAGGGTTTTAAGCAGTGGAGTGCATTATCACATTTGCATTTTAGAAAAAGAGATGAGCATGCATGGAAATAGGGCTAGATCAGAGGCAGGAAGACCAGAAGGTAATCCAGGTGAGAAATGAAGGTTTGAGCTAGGATCAAGTGTGGAGGGAGAGAGGTGACAGATTCTAGAGATATTTAACTGAAAGAATCAAAAGGCCTTGGGTTTGATGTGAGACTAAAGGAAGAGCAGTCAAGATTTCCTTATTATTATTTTGTTGTTATTATTGTAGTGGGGATTCTAGAAGACACAGTGAAAAGAGATGGCAAAAAAGTCAATGGTAAGAGGAGCCAAAAGAAGGAAATAAAAAGAAGTAAAAGGACACAGGATTCAGAAAGTATGTGACTCAAAAGAACCGCATTTGGCTTGCTGACCCTGGGTGCTGGGGAGAGAGGCATGAGGGAATTTAAAAGCCTGAAAATTCAAATTGAAGTTCCAGTAAGAGATGGCAGATTAAACATGCATCTAATTCCACTTCCTTCTGAAATCCCACTAAAATGGCAGTGAAGGGACTTTTCAAAAACAGTTAAGGACAAAGAGAATGGACAGGGAATGAATGATAACTGAGTTTGCAGAACCAGGAAGCCTGCATCCTAAGCTGACAGAAAGGAAAGTCAAGAAGCAACCCAGTTTTCACCACAGAACTTCCAGGAGGCTCAGGAACCAATGGCACAGTTACCTCTGGAAGTTGAGATGAGGTGGAACTACAAACAAGGGAGCGGCTGAAAGTCAGCTTAATATGCAATTAGACTTCCAGATCCCCACACTTGCTCCTAGCAGCTGGGCAACTGCTCCTCCCTCATTCTAGCAGAAAACTGGAGGTCTAGTTTCCAGAAGGAGTCCCAGAGTTGTGCAAATGGTTAGCACTCAGCTGCTAACAGAAAGGTTGGAGATTCAAGTTCACCCAGAAGCTCCTCGGAAGAAAGACCTGGTGGTGATCTGCCTCCAAAAAATCAGCCATTGAAAATTCTATAGGCCCAGTTCCCTATGAGTTAGAATTGACTCAGTGGCAACTGGTTCTTGCTGTAGTTTCTGGAACAGATAAAAGAGGTACGACCTAAAGATACTGCTTTTGGCTATTCCTCAAGGAAACAGCCCAGCCAGATCAGTAAAGTGTCTAGTTGATAGGCAAAGCTCCCCACCCACCACCACCACCACCACTGCATGCTCATGCACACCTGTGTGCAAGTGCATGCATACACACACAGACATACACAGACATACTGTCTTAGTTATCTAGTGCTGCTGTAACAGAAATACCATGAGTGGATGCCTATAATAAAGAGAAATTTATTCTCTCACAGTATAGGAGGCTAGAAGTCCAAATTAAGGGTGACACCTCTAGGGGAAGGATCTCTCTCTCTGTTGGCTCTGGAGGAAGGTCCTTGTCATCAATCTTCCCCTGGTCTAGGACCTTCTCAGTGCAGGGACCCCAGGTCCAAAGGACATGCTCTGCTCCTGCCACTACTTTCTTGGTTGTATGCGGTCCCCCTGTCTCTCTGTTCATTTTTCTTAAGATACAGCTTAATCTTATAGATTGAGTCTTGCCTCATTAACATAACTACCTCTAATCCTGCCTCATCAACATCATGGAGGTAGGATTTAAAGCACATAAGAAAATCATATCAGATGACAAAATGGTGGACAACCACACAATACTGGGAATCATGGCCTAGCCAAGTTGACACACATTTTTGGGGGATGCAGTTCAATCCATTACACACACGCAAACACAGTTAAGAACCACTAGATATCTAAGGAACACGTCTTATATGAAGAAGAGAAAAAAACAAGCTACGTAAAAACTTCCTTCCTCCCTTCTATTGCTTTATCTTCCCTTTCTCTTGAGGAGTTCAGTCCACAAGCCATTAGATGATGAGCAAGGTAGACATCCATGTGGGATTTGATGGAGGTATCCAAGCCGGAGCAGAGTGAGAAGGACTTCTGTTGGTGGAGGATGGGTGGTGGCAGCCAGAAGTGGAGTGTTGGAGCCTAAGTGGTGTGAGGAGGAATCCACACAGGTGTTGAGCTCAAATGAAGCAAAGAGGACCTCTGTATGAGGGGTGGGGTGGGAGCATGGCAGGCTGACAGGGTATTGGAGCCTAAATGAGGCAAAAAGGGCATCTGAGCATGGGGGCGGGGTGGTGGTGGTGGCAGTAGCCTCAAGTTTGACATTGGAGCCTGAGCAGGGCAAAGAGAGTGTCTGTCCAGGGGAGGCAGTGGCAGTTACACAGCTTGGGATATCAGAGTCTGAGCAAAGTGAGGGGTCATGCCCACAGCTTAGGGTGGTGTGTTGGAGCCAAAGAGGAGTAAAGATGGCATCCTCTTGGGAGGGGGTGACAGTGGCCCAAAGCAGTTATAAGTGCCCAAGCATGGTGAGGAGAGTGGGGAGGGAGGAAGGCAAGTGTCTGCAAGTGGGGTTTTGGAGCCAAGTAAGCAGAGGAGATAGTGTGGGGCCAGGTTGAGACAGCTGCAATAGGAGATTGGTTTCATACAGGGGTTGATCAAATAAATACATATGTTGAGGATAATAGAAGTCAGATTTCTCACTAAATGAGAAGGAATTTACAAATATGGAAAGGGAAAAAACTCTAGTGTTGGGTAGTGTAAACTAAAGTTGTCAGAAGTCTGTCTAAATTCATGAGGAGGGAGAATCACCATCAGCCCAAAGCTGATTTCTATGAGGTAGAGGTGAGACATACCTCTATTCTCCAGCCTTTTTACCAATTCTGACACCAGCCATCCTCCCCATGGCACTTTCTTCTTCTCTGTTGCATTCGATAATTCGTTACAATGGCCACACGGAACTCACAGATGATACTCACAATTATGTGGTTTATTAGGGAAGTAACAGGCTACAACTCAGGATCAGGATCAACTTGGAAATAATAGGAACAAGTCAGGAGACAGGATACAGTTCATCAGCCAGGACAGCTTCCAACCATGACAGCTCTCAGCTCCTTTTCAGTGGTGCCTGCAGGCTGGGCCCACTCAGGCCTCTGCTGCCAGCCCCCACTAGGGCCTAGTCTCTGCCAGGGCCCCGCTCAGGCGAGTGCTACAGCTCTTTTGTCTCTGCCATTAAGTGCCCAGACGCATCCTGTGATGGTTAATGTTATGTGTCAACTTGGCTAGGCTATGATTCTCAGTGGTTTGGCAGACACTGTGTAATCATCTTCCATTTTGTGATCTGATGTGAGCAGCCAATCAGTTAGAAGGGGAGTTTCCTTGGGGGTGTGGCTTGCATCCAGTATATAAATAGATGTTCTGGCAAAGCTCACTCTCTCTCTTGACCCTGCAATCTTCTCATCATCTGACCTCCAGTTCTTGGGACATAAGACAGCAGAGGTCTCTAGTTTGTCACTTAATCTGCAGATTTTGGTTTCATCAACCCCTGCAACCATGTGAGCTAGCAGAGGTTTTCAGTCTGTCATCTGACCTATGGATTTGAGACTTGCCAGCCTCTACAATTACATGAGCCATTTCCTTGAAGTAAATTTTTCTCTATATACATTAAAACCTGCAAAAGCCAAAACCTGTGTATGGCAGAAATCTGTCAGAGAAGGAAAACGAAAATATTTTCCACTAAAAGGAGCAATAGAAAAGTGGTAAGACTGCACCTGTCAAAGGCAGAAAACTTGCGAGACATGGAAAAACAAGGCAGTCCTGCTGGGTTCTGGCTGTCACAGATTTCACTGTATATCTATATATGCTTCACTGGTTTTGCTCTTCTAAAAAACCCAGACTAAGACACACCCTACTCTGCCAGCAAGCCTCCTACTCAAAGGCACTCAGCTCTCTTGTTCCATGGGCTGGGAAGCCCACCACAGGTGTCTCACATCAGTCTCCTGGTTCTTACCACTCGTGCCATCTTGTGCTGCCTCATGTCATCGCCAATGTTACAGCTGTCTCTGTCTCCTGAGTCTAGGAGGTTCTCAGCACAGGGACTGTAGGTCCAAAGGATGTGATCCACTCATGACTCTTCTTGATGGTAGTGAGAATCCCCCTCAACCTCTGTGGGATTAGCCCTTTTATAAGCCTACTCCTCCCACCAAGACCATGAACTGACCAATCCACTCGGTAGGCCACAGTCACCTTATTTGTATAGTAAACTGTCCAATCCCTGCAAGGATTTTACATACCTTATTTGCATAGTAAACTACCTCAAACCTTTGCAAGATTGTGGCCTAGCAAATCATCTTGGCAGGACTACAAACACAGGGCCAGAGAGGCCATATATAAAGAGAAACCCATTGCATTGCAAGTAGATACAGAAATAAATATAGATGTAAATATATATACATACATATATACATACCATTCTCTAGCTTTATCCACCAAGAGAACTTGGGAACAGCAACACCCCCATAGCAATTAACACCCTAGTGCCCAAATCTTGGTGTCTAAATACCATCCTCCACTAAAAGAAACCAGGAATCCTTGGAGAAATGGTTGATTCCAGGACTAGAATAAAGTACAGGATGAACCTGGACCATCTTGTGGTTCCAGAAAGTAAAGAAGTACTTAAAGAATGATGGAAACATGTCTAAAGTATGCAGAAGGGGCTTGAAGGAGGCTCCCACTTGGCTGCTAACCAGAAGGTTGATGGTTTCAACCCACCAGCCGCTCTGCAAGAGAAAGATGTGGCAGTCTGCTCCAGTAAAGATTTACAGCCTTGGAAACCTTATCAGGCAGTCCTCTCTGACCTATAGGATCACTATGAGTCAGAATCTACTCAAAGGCAACGGGTTTGGTTTTGTTTGGTCCCCAGGCAGTCCTGGGGCCCCTGCTGGCTGGAATCTTTTGTTAAATGTTGGGAGGTACTGGCATGCTCTGGGATGCAGAGGAGGGAGTCTGGCCTTAGCATATCTGTTCACCAAGTACTCATGAATCAGTGATATTTAAACTTCATGATCTTACCTGTGAGTCCTTTTTCAGAGCATGCGTTCTTTTGTTTTTATATGCAATTTTAACACATTGGTTATCTGAAAAGCAGTGTGGTATGTTGTTGTTGTTAGTTGCTGTTAAGTTGATTCCGACTCATGACGACCTCATGTGATATAGCAAAAAAAAAAAAAGGTGTAGGTTAAGAAATGTGAGACCTGGGTTGAAGTCCTTTTTCTATATATAATAAACTATATTAATTTATGCAGCAAGTCATTAGTTTCCCAGTCTATAAAACCAGTAATATTTGTCTTACCTCTAAGTGTTGATGCAAAGTTTGTATTTGTTGGAGCTCTTTTGGTTACAAATGACAGAAACCCAACTCAAACTAGCTTAAACAAAACAAAAGGTTAATATGTGTGCTGGGATGGGTTTGGGGGCTGAAGCAAGCTGAAAAGTTCAGGACTCAGGTATTCAAATGGTATTGTCAAGTCTGTCTTTCCATCTCTCAGCTGTTTTCCTGTGTGTTAATTTCCTTCTCAGGCAGACTCTTTTCATGTGACAGTAAAATAGACTCTGGCACCTCCCAGGTCGGCTGGTTTTTACAGTGTTAAAATCACTTCAGAAGAAAGAACTGCTTCCCTGATCACTCTGACAGAGATCCCAGGGAGGAATCTGATATGGGTCATGTGCTCACACCTGAACCAATCATTGTGGCAAGTGAGATGAAATATTCTGATTGGCCAGGCCAAGGTCACATTCCCAGCCCTAAGGTTATGACAAGCAGACAGTGATGTTAGCGATAAAGATCAGACAAGCACTTTATAATTGGTGGTGCAAATGTGAATAACAGTTATGATCTGCCCATAAACCAGTTGCCATTGAGTCAATTCCAACTCATGACGACCCCTTGTGTGTAAGAGTAGAACTGTGCTCAATAGGGTTTTCAAGGCTGTGACCTTTTGGAAGCAGATTACCAGGCCTTTCTTCCAAGGCATCTCTGGGTGTGTTTGAACCACTACCTTTTGGTTAGTAGTCAAGTGCTAAACTGTTTGCTTTCCACCCAGGGTCTTCTGATCTGCCATAGCAGATTAGAAACTTTATTGAAGGAAAGAGAGTCTCTAATAAGTAAGTTCTACCCTAAGAGCAGAGTCCCTAAGTGGTGTAAATGGTTAATGTGCTTGACTGCTAACCAAAAGGTTAGAGGTTCAAGTCCACTCAGAGGATCCTTGGAAGAAAGGCCTGGTGATCTACTTATGAAAAATCAGCCATTGAAAACCTTACGGAGCACAGTTCTATTCTGACACATATGGGGCCACCATGAGTCAAGGGCAACTGGTGGTACCCTAAGAGCAAAGAGAAATGGGAGAGAATAACAAGGACAATGACAGGAAAAACTATAAAAATTCTACATAAAGGGTTTAAAACTGTATAATTCTGGGACATTTGTTGTATAGACAAATAGCTCTACAAATTTTATTATACCCCATTGTTACCATTGTTATCTATTTAGAGAGATTTATGTACATTAAAAAATTAGTACTTAGAGAAGTCCATCTTTACTTGTGTGTTTAACTTGTCTATCCAGAATGACTTTTCCCAAAGTTCCCAGGTAGCTAGCTGAAGAGTTAGTGGGGACCCTGCCCTAGCTGAGAGTTAATAGGGAGGATTGTGTGGGTTTTTTATAAGACAATGCATAATAAGAACTAAACTGGTCATTTACACAATAAGCTGTATATAATAATTATGTTTTCAGTTCCACTCTCAGAGAATATTGAGTTGGGTGGGTCTGTTGAAGTAGGGCAGTTCTCATGTTTTCATGTTAAGCTTGCTTGGCCAGAGCTTGCTAGCCTAAAAATATACTCACTCTGTTCACATATAGGCTGTAAACACATCCCTCACTATAGATCTGTGTTTAATATTTTGAGTTCTCTTTTGCAGGTTCCTCATTAGATGGGCGTATGTTGTTGGAACTTGGTTCTCGAAGCACAAAACACAAGCAGGTGCTTAACACATGGATTTTCATGCTGACAATGCTTATCACAGAAGATTAAATGTTTCCCCCATTTTCCCATCTCATGAACAGCCCTGACATTAGATCCAATATCCACCTGTTGCTTCAGGACATTCCAGGAGCTTCTAAATTCAGAGTCAAATCTCCCCAGCTGGTTGACTGCAACCCATTAAGATTGTCCCCATAGTTCATACGATGTGTGTGACCATGTGTTTTCCCAAGCTATGAATATATTAGGAAGAAGAAACAAAGAAGAGAAAGAGAGAGATAATAGTTAACATGTAGTTCATTTATGAATTTTCCAGACCTGACTGTTCTCTTGGATCCCTTTCCTTTCTATCCGGGCTGCAAGGTAGCCTAATTCCTAATTTTATCTAGGTCACTGTCTTAGTCATCTGGAGCCCTGGTGGCGCAGTGGTTAAGAGCTCAACTGCTAACCAAAAGGCTGGCAGTTCAATCCACTAGCTGCTCCTTGGAAACCCCATGGGGCAGTTCTACTCTGTCCTATATGGTCGCTATGAGTCGGAATCGACTCGACAGCAATGGGTTGGTTGGTTGGTGGTCTTAGTCATCTAGTGCTACTATTAACAGAAATACCACAAGTGGATGGCCTTAACAAAGAGAAATTTATTCTCTCACAGTCTAGGCTAGGAGTCTGAATTCAAGATGCCAGCTCCAGGGGAAGACTTTCTTTCTCTGTCATTTCTGGGGGAAGGTCCTTGTCATTAATCTTCCTTGGTCGAGGAGCTTCTCAGCACAGGGACCCCAGGTTCAAAGGATGCGTTATTCTCCTGGCTCTTGTTTCTTGGTGGTATGAGGTCTCCATGTCTCTCTGCTTGCTTCTCTCTTTTATATCTCAAAAAAGATTGGTTTAAAATACAATCTAATCTTGTAGATTGAGTCCTGTCTCATTAACCTAACTGCCACTAATGCCACCTCATTAACATCATAGAGGTAGGATTTATAACACATAGGAAAATCACATCAGATAACAAAATGGTGGAGCATCACACAATACTGGGAATCATGGACTAGCCAAGTTGACACACATTTTGGGGGGACACAGTTCAATCCATCACAGTTGCTCATTGTTTTAGATCACAATTTCACACCAATTTGCATGCATTTCAGTACTTCCTTGATCTGTGTTGTTTTCATTTCTGTTCACAAATGCTGATTACTATTTCCTTATAAATCTATTTTATAGGAAACTAAATATTAATACCCCAAACCAAACCAGTTGCCTTTGAGTTGATTCTAACTCAAGGCGACACCAAGTGTGTGCAGAGTAAAGCTGTACTACATAGTTTTCAAGGCTGTGAGCTTTTGGAAGCAGATCGCCAGACCTTTATTTCGAGGTGCCTCTGGGTGGGTTCAAACCTCCAGCTTTTCAGTTCGTAGTCAAGCACTTAACCGTTTGCACCACCCAGGACTCCTGTCAATACACAAAGCAAAAAAAAAAAAAAAAAGGTGTTGCTGTCAAGTGGACTCATGGCGACCCCATGAGTTACAGAGTAGAACTGCTCCATAGAGTTTTCTTGACTGTCATCTTATGGAAACAGATCACTAGGACTTTCTTCTGTGGGACCACTAGGTGGGTTTAAACTGCCAATCTTTAGCTCAGTAGTTGAGTGCAAATTGCTTGCGCCACCAGGGCTGTCCATCATTACTCAAGATATTCCTAATTCCAATGACCAATCAATAAAAAAAAGACAAACCAAACCAGTTGCCGTGGAGTTGAGTCAATTTTGATTCATGGTGACTCCATGAGTGTCAGAGTAGAACTGTGCTCCTTAGGGTTTTCAGTGGCTGCTTTGTTGGATGTAGATCGCCAGATTTTTCTTTCAAGGTGCCTCTTGGTGGACTGAAATCACCAACCTTTCAGTTAGCAACTGAGTGCTTAACCATTTGTGCCACCCAGGGACTCGACCAATCAATATATCCCCTTGTCATGGATTGAATTGTGTCCCCCAAAAATATCTGTCAACTTGGCTGGGTCATGATTCCCAGTATTGTATGATCGTGTACCATTTTGTAATCTTATGTGATTTCCTTATGTGTTGTAAACTCTATCACTATGTTGTAATAAGATGGATTAGCGACAGTTATACTGAAGAGGTAGGTGTACAAGACTGGATAGTGTCTTAAGCCAGTCTCTTTTGAGATATAAAAGAGAGAAGCGAGCAGAGACACGTGGGAACCTCATACCACCAAGAAAGCAGTGCCAGGAGCAGAGCACATTCTTTGGACTTGAGGTTGCACTGAGATTCTCCCAGACCAGGGGAAGATGGATGACAAGGACCTTCCTCCAGAGCTGACAGAGAAAGCCTTCCCTTGGAGCCGATGCCCTGAATTTGGACTTGTAGCCTACTAGACTGTGAGAGAATAAATTTCTCTTTGTTAAAGCCATTCACTTGTGGTATTTCTGTTAGAGCAGTACTAGATGACTATGACACCCCTTTAAAAAAAAAAAAAAAAACTCACTAAGCCTTTAGAGCTTAGTCCCACTGGTTGGAGGCTGATTTGCATGCAGAATGCATAGGTTGGGAGGCAAATACCCACAGATATCCATAGGCATTCAAGAGTGCAAGCACATCAGTAGAGGGAGATTGGGAGAAAAAGTTGAGGAGTAGGTAAGATTGGTGGAAACAGGCAGAGACGTACTGAGGTGTAGTGGAGGTGGCAGTGAGACAGAAACCAGGGATAGAAATAAGAGTTGAATTCAGCAGTCCAGTGAGAGGGAACTAGTTATATTTATTTATGTTTCCATGGCAACCAAAGTACCTTAGAAACTGGAAACAGGCCAGGAGGAGAAATAAAGAAAAATGCAAATCCCTAAATTACAACATCTTTAACTGGACCTTAGAACAGCTGGTTGCAGATTTTATTTATTAATTTTTATAAAAGCACTTGTTTTTATTTTTATCTTTTTTACCTTTTTTTTTTTTTATTGTAATTTAGGTGAAGGCTTACAGAACAAATAGTTTCTCATGAAACAGTAGTACACATATTGTTTTATGGCATTGGTTAACAGCCCCACAACATGTCAACCCTCTAACTTCTCAACCTTTTTTTTTGGTGAAAATACGCATAGCTAAAAATACACCATTTCAAAATTTCTACATGCACAGTTCAGTGACATTGACTACGCTCTTCCAATTGTGCTGTTATTCTCACTTAAGATGAAGGCTTACAGAACAAAATAGTTTCTCATTTAACAGTTACTACAAATGTTGCCCTATGACAGTAGTTAACAATCTCACAACACATCAGCAATATCCTTACTCAACCTTGGGTTCCCTATCACCAGCTTCCTTGTCCCCTTCTGCCTTCTGGCCCTTGTCACTGGACTCCTGTACCTCATTAGTCTCATTTGGTTTTATGGGGCTGTCCACTCCCTGGCTGAACGGTGAACCTCGGAGATAACTTCACCACTGAGCTAACAGGGTGTCGGGGGGCCATACTCTCGGGGTTTCTCCAGTCTCCTTTAAGCCAGTACATCTGGTCTTTATTTTGTGAGTTAGAGTCCAGAACCCTCTGTTGTGATCCTGGTCAGAGCAGTCAGTGGTGGTAGCCGGGCACCATCTGGCTGTACTGGACTCAGTCCGGTGGAGGCCTTGGTAGCTGTGGTCAATTAGTCCTTCGGACTAATCTTTCCCTTGTATCCTGTTCTCTTCATTCTCCCTTGCTCCCAAAGGGATGAGACCAGTGGAGTATCTTAGATGGCCACTCACAGGTAAAAGCACTTGTTTTTAGATGCAGTACTTAAAAACAAAAAAAATTTTTTTTCCCTTGCGAAACACCTATTTGCCTGAGGGAAGTTAAGAACTATCTCTGAAAGAAGGGTGCTGGTACAATGACTTCATTTCCACCCAATATAGGAATTCTAGAAAGTAGACATAGCTTAAAGAGGACATGCTTGTAACCCCCTTCTTCATCTTTATTTCTTTCTTGTAACAGGTCAGGATCTACCTCCTCTGCAAAGTCTATTCAGAGCAAAGTTGGTTGTAGCCATGTTACTACTATGTTTATATAAACACTTATCAACTCAGAATTAAACTGTAATCTCTTAATAAACCAAACCCATTGTCATGGAGTTGATTCCGACTCATAGCGACCCTATAGGACAGAGTAGAACTGCCCCATCCAGTTTCCAAGGAGTGGCTCGTAGATTGGAACTGCTGACTTTTTGGTTAACAACTGTAGCACTTAACCACTGTGCCAGCAGGGCTTCGCTCTCTTAATGGGGGATTATATATTTTCACTTGGTCAGCTCCTTTTCTGTGGTTACCCATCCTTCACACTGCCACTGGAGCCATCTTATGCAAACTCTTTAATGACACTCCATTGCCTACAGAATAAGGGGACAAACTCTTTAAATGCATTCAGAAACCTGCTCAATCTATCTTTATATTCTCCTCTCCCATTATATTCTTCATCCTTCTTCTCCTTCTACTTATCCTTTAAGGCTCAGCTCAAAGCCACCACCTCCATGAGACCTTATATTTAGTTGTTACATGTATGTTTCACCTATTAGAATGGGAGTTCCATTGAGACTGCTTCATACGTGACCCAATTTTTTAAAAATCTATCTTCCATTTTTTCCCTATACTAGTCATTCATTCATTCATTTATTCAACAAATATTTATTGATTGCCTACTCTATGTCAGGCAAAGAATGTGACTAAATTCTCCTGTTAAAATAATAGTGGCAATAATTTAAAAGAGAATACTAGTTAATGTTAATTGAGCACTTACTATGTATCAGATGCTGTGAGAAGGGTTTCATATGCATGTTTTAATTTTCATTTTGAAATAATTATAGACTGACAGGAAGTTAAAACAATAGTACATAAAGTTCTGTTCACGTAATGGTGACATCTTACATAGCTATAAAGAAAACTCCATTGCCATCAAGTCGATTCCAACTCATAATGACCTTATAGGACAGAGAAGAACTGCCCCATAGAGTTTCCAAAGAGCAGCTGATGGATCTGAACTGCTAACCTTTTGGTTAGCACCAGAGCTCTTAACCACTAGGCCACCAGGGCTCCTATATAGCTATAATACAATACAAAAACCAGGAAATTGACACTGGAACTATACTATTAACTAGATTACAGGTCTTATTAATTATGTTCACCATGTTGTGCAACTATCACCATTCACCATTTTTATATACATTCTTTTGTGTGTGTGTGTGTGTGTGTAGTTCTATGCAGTTTTAAATTATGTATAGATTTATGTAACCATCACCGCAAGGAAGATAAAGAACCATTCTATCATCACAACAGAACTCCCTTGTGTTTCCCTTTATATTCATGAGCACACATGTGCACGAACACACACCCACACGGTCTGTGGTAGTCACTAATCTCTTCTCCATCTCTATAGTTTTGTCATTTCGAGAATGTCATATAAATGGAATCATACAGTATGCAACTTTTTGATACAGATTTTTTCACATTTTACGTTAAGTTCACAATCCATTTTCAATTAATTTTTGTATAATGTATGAGGTTTAGGCCAAAGTGTTTTTTTTGTTGTTGTTTATTTTTTTGCCTCCATTGACTTGCTTTTGCCCCTTTGTAGAAAATCAGTTTTTTGTATTTTTTGTGTTTTTGTGGATCTATGTCTGGGTTCTGTGGTCTGTTCCACTGATTGATATTCCTATCCTTCCACACTGTCTTGATTATTGTAGTTTTATAGTGAGTCTGTAGCTATATAGTAAGTCTTAACATCAGATAGAGTGATTCCTCCCATTTTATTATTCTTTTTCAAAATTGTTTTAGCTGTTCTGGGTCCTTTGCTTTTCCACGTAAATTTTGGAATAAACTGTCTACACCTACAAAAAATCTTGCTGGGATTTTGACTTTTAATATGTTTAAGAGTTTTCTTCATTTATTTTGTTTTTATTAATTTATTATTTATTCTATTGTACATCACACAGATGGCCAGATCACTTAAATTATCCTGTATTTCTAAGAGATAGGGCAAGCTACTTTTGTCATAGTGGTCACCAAACTGTCCCATACAATATCTTTACCTGTGTTCTTTAAACCTCATAGTAACCCTAAGAGGGAGAAACTAGTATCTCCATTTTACAGATGGGGAAACTGAGGCATGAATAAATTTAATTACTTGTCCAACATCTCATAGCTAGCAAGTGCTGGAGTTGGGATTTGAGCTGAAGTAGTCTGATTCTAGAACACATACTACGATGTGATGGATCACTTTTGTATGGCCTCTCTCACCCATGGTCTTGTAACTCCAACCAAACAGTTGCGTGGGACTATGCAAATAAGGTTCTTGTGGCCCACCACAGGGATTGGACAGCTTTTTAATAATGCAAATAAGGTGCATGTCACGCTTGTGGGGGTGGGACCATGCAAATAAGGTATATGGGACCATAACTAGGGGGTTGGTCAGTTTTGCCATCCCACTAGGCTTGAAATGAGCCATCCAAGAAGCGGAAAGGGAGGACCTCACCACCACCAAGAAAGAACAGCTAGGAGTGGAGTACGTCGTTTGGACCCAGGATCCCTGCACTGAGAACCTCCTAGACCCAGGAGACAGAGAGAGAGCTGTAACCCTGGAGATAGCCAGAGACGGTGAGAAGCAGAGGTATGGAAATGGCAGCAGTAGAGGCAGCAGAACCAGGAGACCGGCAGGAGACAGCACAGTGTGCTTCCCAGCCTATGGATGGAGAAAACTGAGTGCCTTTGGGCAGGAGGTTTGCTAGTGGAGTGGGTTGTCTCTGGGTACTTATTAGCGGAGCTAAAGAGCTTTGTAACACTTGCCTGAGCTTGGCAGATGCTGGGCTGGCCCAAGAGGCCCCTGGGCATGGGCCGAGAAGATGTCCTGACGGAAGAACTGTATTCTGAGTTGTTCCTGATCCTGTATTGTAACCTGTTACTTCCCTAATAAACCCCATAATCATGAGTATTGTCTGTGAGTTGTGTGTGGCCATTGCAATGAACTATCGAACCCAGCAGAGAAGTAGAGAGTGCTGTGGGAGGGATGGCTGGTGTCAAATTTTGTAAAAAAGTTGGAGAGAGGAGGTATAGCTGACCTCTGCCTCATAGGAATTAGTCTTGAGCTGCTGATGCTGATGGTGATTCTCCCCCACTGATGAAGTTAGAGGAGGTCAGATGCCCCCTCTGCCACCATGCCATTTTTACACATACTCTTAACCTCTGAGATATTGCCTTGAGATAATCTTTAAACCTTAAATCTTAAACCAAAAATATCCCCTGAAGTCTTCTTTAAACTAAACAATAGTTAAGCTTAGTTAGTAAAGAATGTCTTCCTTGAGCATTGTGTTCTTTTAAAGAACTATCTATATGGGGTCAATTTGACAACAGTAACTCGAAAGGTTAGAGAAGAAACTTAAGGGGCAGTGAGTTCATGTTAATGGTGGAGGGATAACTCAAAAAACAATGAGAATGGTTGCTTAACTTGAAGAATATGATCAACGTCACTGAATTGTACATGTAGAAATTGTTGAATCGATTTATGTTTTGCTGTCTACATTTTCAACAGCAACAAATAAATTATTAAAACGAAAAGAGAGAGCGATGCCTATTTACTGAATCAGTCATCATAGTTCTCTTGGTGTGATAGTTAAGGTTGTGTGTCAACTTGACTGGGCCATGATTCTCAGTGATTTGAAAGTTATGTAATGATGTAGTTTGGCAATTATATAATGATGTAGTTTGGGAGTCATATAATGATATAGTTTGGCAGTTATGTAATGATGTAGTTATCTTCCATGATTTGATCTGATGTGATCAGCCAATCAGCTTTAGGGGGAGTTTCCTAGGGGGTGTGGCCTGCATCTAATGTATATATGGATGTTCTGGTAAAGCTTGCTTGCTTGCTCTGGATCCTGCATCTAGATCATCACCATTTGACCTCTGATTCATGGGACTTGAGCTAGCTGCCTGCCATCTTACTGGCCGATCTTGGATTTGTCAGTCCATGCAGCTACATGAGTCAGGAGAAGCCTCCATACAGATACCTGACCCACAGACTTGGGACTTGCCAGTCTCTACAATCACATGAGCCATTTCCTTGAG
>NW_004444079.1:2709084-2719176 GCF_000243295.1 Trichechus manatus latirostris | reverse complement strand
CCTATAAGACAGAGTTAGAACGATCCCATAGATTCCAAGGAGTGGTTGGTGGATTCAAACTGCCGACCTTTTGGTTAGCAGTTGTAGCTCTTAACCACTGTGCCACCAGGGCTCCAAAATACATGCATACGTATATATATATATATATATATATATATGCTTCACTGGTTTTGCTTCTTTAGAGAACCCAGCCTAAGACACCCGGGGTCTGGAAAATCTCCCAGTTGGAAGATAAGAATTGACTGGAAGACCTAGGGAGAAGGTGAGCTAGATCATCAAAGAGACAAAGCTGTCTAGACGTTGTTCTTGTTAATTGCCATCAAGTTGGCTATGACTCATGGCCACCTTATGTACAACAGAACTAAACATTGCCCAGTCCTGTGCCATCTTCATGATTGTTGGTATGTTTGAGTCTGTTGTCATGGCTATTGTGTCAATCTATCTCATTGAGATTTTCCCTCGTTTTCACTGACCCTCGACTTTATCAAACATGTCCATTATGGATTGAGTTGTGTCCCCCCAAAATGTGTGTCAACTTGGCTACGCTGTGATTCACAGTACTGTGTGGTTGTCCTCCATTTTGTGGTCTAGATGTAATTATCCTATGTGTTGTAAATCCTAACCTCTATGATGTTAAGGAGGCAGGATTAGAGGCAGTTATGTTAATGAGGCAGGACACAATCTACAAGATTAGGTTGCATCTTGAGTCAATCTCTTTTGAGATATTAAAGACAGAAGCAAGCAGAGAGGAGAGGGACCTCCTACCACCAAGAAAGAAGAGCTGGGAGCAGAGCGCGTCCTTTGAACCCAGGATCCCTGCGCTGAGAAGCTCCTAGACCAGGGGAAGATTGATGACAAGGACCTTCCCCTAGAGTCAATGGACAGACAAAGCCTTCCCCTGGAGCTGGCACCCTGAATTTGGACTTTTAGCCTCCTGGACTGTGAGAGAATAAATTTCTGTTTGTTAAAGTCATCCAGTGTTGTATTCCTGTTGTAGCAGCACTAGATAACTAAGACAATGTCCTTTTCTAGTGATTGGTCTTTACTGATGCTATGTCCAAAGTAAGCAAGTTGAAGTCTTACCATCCTCACTTCTAAGGAGCATTCTGGTTGCATTTCTTCTAAGACTGATTTGCTTCTTCTAGATATTAGCTCTTGTGTAGTGAGAAATAAGACCATACTTGCTTCCAATATGTATATAAGGACTGGGTAAACAGGAACACATGCAAGATGCTTAGGCGGTTGCGAGTTTTTCAACTTTGTAGGCCCAGATGTAATAGATGTTCAATAAATGTTTGTGTGAATGAATGAATAAATGAATCAGTTTCCTAAAATTTAGCAACTTTGTATCATGGCCTGATATGACATGACATGCTTCATTCACTATGCTGATACTAGTTGTCTTAGGCTGGGTTCTCTAGAGAAGCAAAACCAGTGAAGCGTGTATATATACAGAGAGAGAGACAGAGACAGAGATAGATAGAGATTTATATCAAGGAAATGGCTCACGCAGTTGTAGAAGCTGGAAAGTCCCGAGTCCATGGGTCAGGCATTAGGCTGGAGGCTTCTCCTGACTCACATAGCTGCAGGAGCTGACGAACTCAGGACTGACAGGTCAGATGGCAGCTGCTGGCTCAAGTCACAAGAATCAGAGTTCAGATAATGAGGAGCCAAATGAAGTTTCCGAAGCAGAGCACAAGCCAGCCAGCTTTGCCAGAAAGTCCATATATGTTGGATGCAGGCCACACCCCCAAGGAAACTCCTTTTCAACTGATTTGGCTGCTCATAGCAGATCTCATCATGGAGGTGATTATGTTATATCAGATCTCATCATGGAGGTGATTACATCATTACATAACTGCCAAACTACATCATAACTGCCAAACCACTGAGAATCATGGCCCAGCCAAGTTGACACACAACCTTAACCATCACACTAATCCTGGGCCTCCAAATCAACGATCCAGGCCCTTCTCTTGAGTATACATTAAACACCATGAGACTGTATCTGAGCTCCCTTGGGACTATGCACATAGGATCAGTCAGCTGGGAACTCCACTCCTTCAGGTGGTATAGCCTGGCGCTGAGAAGAGAACATAAGAAATATATGCACACAGTCAGATCGCTGCAGCTGTCACTTAACTGTTCACAGTATGAACAAGTGGCTCGTTTACCTACAGTATTACATTTAATCTTCTCAAATCCCTATAGGACATGCTATTATGATCTTCGTTTGATGGATAAGACAGTTAAGAAAAGTGAAGTGAGTTGTCCAAGGTCACATAGCTAGTAAATGATAAACCATAGGTTTAAACTTAAAACCAAACTAAACCCATTATCATCAAGTCGAATCCAGCTCATAGTGACCCTATGAGGCAGAGTAGAACTGCCCCATAGGGTTTCCAAAGTTGTAATCTTTATACAAGCAGACTGCCACATCTTTCTCCTGCAGAGCAGCTGGTGGGTTCAAACCGCCTACCTTTCGGTTAGCATCCGAGGACTTAATCACTGAGCCAACAGGGCTCCTGATTTAAACTTTAAAAAAACAAACAAACCAAACCCATTGCCATCAAGTCGATTTCGACTCATAGCAACCCTACAGGACAGAGTAGAGCTGCCCCATAGGGTTTCCAAGGAGCGCCTGGTGGATTTGAACTGCCGACCTTTGGTTAGCAGCCATAGCTCTTAATCACTGTGCCACCAGGGTTTCCGATTTAAACTTAGGTCTGTCTAAATCAAAAGTCTGAGATTTTAATAATTAAGTGTACATACTAATTTTAAAAATTAAGTTTTTTTTGGCTCTCAAGTATGTGTGATGCTTTTGCATTTAATTTGAATTAAGTGAAATACATTTGGTGCCTACTACATACTGAAGACATTTGTGTAAATTAAGCTAATGTTAAAATTAATTTACTTTCTCAAAAGACTTACTCCTTCAACTTTCCTGGTTTGGAGGAAGCTGGGCCTTGAATAGAAAATTCTCTTCTGATGATCAGGGGCCCATTATCACAGACAAGAGCCTGAGTGAATAGGACTTGGTTAGGGTTAAGGAAGTTTTTCCAGAAGGGGAAATAAGCAGGAGTATCAGGAAGGGGAGAGGAGCCCTGGTGGTGCAGTGGTTAAGCACTTAGCTGCTAACCGAAAGGTCAGAGGTTTGAACCCACCAGCAGCTCCAAGGAAGAAAGATGTGGCAGTCTGCTTCCGTAAAGATTACAGCCTTAGAAAACCTACAGGGCAATTCTTTTCTGTTCTGTAGGGTTGCTGTGAGTCAGAATCAACTTGAGGGCAATGGGTATAAGGGAGGGGAGGACAATGACTAAGCAGGAAAAAAGCAGGAAAAGAACTTCAAGAGAGAAGCCAGAAAATTCTTTCCCATGAGAGCTTTCTTTGATTTGTTTTAAAGACAGCTATCCACTTCTTAAAGGCCAAAGAAAGCAGGCTAGAGGCTCATTGGCAGGTCCCGGCACTGCAGAGTACGCAGACACTCTGGAGTACAGATGACGGGGCTGGCTACGTCAGGCACAGTCCTGCTCTCGGGGCCTGGGTAATGCCAGTCCTCGGCAACACTGCAGGCTGTTGTGACCCTGTGCTAGGATGGGGGAGGGAGCAGAGTACACGGTAACATGGCAGCACACTGCAGTAAAAGCCAAAGCAAAGTTAAAAGACCCGCTTGTCCTGCATTCCAGCGACAGGCAAAGGGGACTACAGGAACCTTGAGGAAGAGGAGGCCTTTATCCCCCCTACACTCATGCCCTCAGAAAGAGAGAGAATCATTGTTGCATGTCTCTGGCCAGGAAGAAAATGCTATAACATTCTGCTTCCTGGCCTGGTTTCTAGGATAGCTGATGCTAACTGTCCCCTGGACAATTTCAATTCTTTACCATAAGCAGCTCATGCCTTATTGTCGGTTTTCTTTTGCCCCTGAGTTTCAGATGGCCCACTGTGGCCCCTGCTCATGATTCAGACTGAAATAGCCACCTGCTTTGCATGCCAGTTCAAGCCACATTTCAGTTCTTGTTTCTTTGAAAAGGTCCTGCCAGGGAAGCAGCGTGAAATGTCAGGTTCCGGTCTGGTATTCCCCACTTACCTTCAACCTTGTAGTGTGACTTTTGTGGGATTCCCACTGAAGCCCAGAGTCCCTGCATGTTAATGGGCTTGTCTAATTCAGAAATAGTTGGATGATGTGACGATGTCATGGCCATATGAGATCATGCTTTTTCTCCTTACATCACCTTCCAGGGACTGGCTGGAGTCCAAAGTAGTTAGCCCATCCTATTCTTTCTCTAAAAACCGGTTGTTTCTTAAAACCAAGTAGTAGTTTAGCTTAACTAGTGAAAAATGTCTGCCTTGGGTATTATGATCTTTTAAGCACTATCTACATGGGATCAGATTGACAACAACGACTTAAAAGATTAGATAGGAACCTCAGAGGGTAGTAAATTTATGTTAATGGGGGAGGAACAACTCAGAAAATGAGGGTGAGAATGGTTATCCAACTCAAAGAATGTCATCAGTGTCACTAAATGGTACATGTAGAAACCGTTGAATTAGTGTACGTTTTGCTGTGTATATTCTCAACAACAACAACAAAATAAATAAAATTATATTCAAAACAAAGACCAGTTGCCCAGTAAGGAACAAACAATAGCAGCAACTAAATCTAAAACTGAAATGCAATTTACTACGTTCCTATTGTTTCCGTCTGTCAGTTTGTCATGCTGTGGTAGCTTGCATGTTGCTATGATGCTAGAAGCTATGCCACCGATATTTCAAATACCATCAGGGTCAGCCATGGTAGACAGGTTTCAGTGAAGCTTCAGACTAAGACAGACTAGGAAGAAAGACCTGGCAATCTATTTCTGAAAATTAGCCAATGAAAATCTTATGGATCACAACAGAACACTGTCCGACTAGCTTTCTTTGGACGTGTCATCAGGAGGGATCAATCACTGGAGGAGGACATCATGTCTGGTGAAGCAGAGTGCTAGTGAGGGTGAAGGAGACCCTCAGGGAGATGGATTGGCACAGTAGCCGTAACAATGGACTGGAACATGCTCGCAATCATGAAGATGACACAGGACCAGGCAGCGTTTTGTTCTGTTGTACCTAAGGTCGCCATGAGTGGGAAGTGACTTGATGGCAGCTAATAACAACAAAATAAAGGGGAGATCTGAAATTCCTCATGATTGGCCAGGTTCTGGCCTTGCATACCCACCCAAAATTATGACACATAAAATACACATTTTCTATGGGCCAATCATATTCCCTCAAACATATTCAGTTGCTCATATAATGAACAATACGCTCACTAATAATTAGTGATTTTAAAGCACTTTGTATGTTGAAAGTATTAACTATAGTATTGTGAACTATAGTATTCATCACCATATTTTAAACCTATTCATGCACAGAAAAGAATAAGTTCTTTATAATGTAAATTATTCCTAAGCTTTAGAAATTCAGTTTACCTTTATAAACATTAATTTTTAATTCTTCTATTAAAATATATAGTTGTTGGTAAACTTACGTCCATTAATTGTCAAGTCTTTAAAAATAAAACTTTATTGACTCTTACTCTGGGTAAGAGGAAAGCCATCACAGATGAAAAATTAACATTTTCAGGGCAAGGTTTAACTCTCCAGAAAAATTAAATTACATTTACTTATTTTTTTTTTCCTTATTAATACAGTATTTATTTGTCTTTGCTCTGTCAAACCCTGAGTCAATCACTTTCCCCAGGCTGCCTGGAGAGGTACAGGGCAAGGAACATATAGGGCAGACGAGACACAGGAAAAAGAACTACGGGAGGTGGAGACGGCTCCTTCACATGGCGAAGAGGATGAGAAAGGCCACCATCAGGCAAAAGAGCCCCATGGCCTCTGAGAGGGCAAAGCTGCTTCAGAGAAGGGTTCCTGGCATAACCAATGATGAGGCTCCCAAACACAGTCCCAATCCCAGCTCCAGAGCGAGCCACTCTGACTGTGGCAGCCCCAACACCAATGAGCTTGGCTGCTGTGTCGATGTCCCTTGAGATGGCACTGGTTTGGAAGCTGCGACTGGGGATAAGTGAGGTCAGAAAATGCGGGGCTGTCAAGTTGTGAAGCTCTCATCTGTCAGTGTCTGGGGTTGTTTCAGCACCACTGCAGACAAGGGTCAGCTCAGCAGCCGAGAGGTTCTCCTGACCAAGGAGGGGGGTGGGAGGGTGGAGGCGAACTTGGTGCAGATGTACATTTTCAGGGGATGAGGGGCTGTAGCAGGAGAGCTGCTCCAAGAGCAGAGAAGACAGAGATAAATTACATTTATTCTTTCTTCTTGTGTGTACCCAATGTTTAATAGGGAGTGTAGCAAAGCAGTTAATAGCATGGAATCTGAAGTTAGACTCATGAGTTTTAATTCCTCCTCTACCACTTAACTAGCTGTGTAACCTTGAGCAAGTTTCCAAACCTTCTGTGCCTCATCTTACCTGTAAAATGAAAATAATAATGTCCCTACTTCAAAATAGTACCTGGCATATTACATGCAATGCAAGTGTCTGTGGAATAAGAATGAATTCAAAAAATAAAAACCAGTTGCCGTCAAGTAGATTCCAACTCACAGCAACCCCGTAGAACTCTGCTCTGTAGGATTTCAATGGCTAATTTTTTGAAAGTAGATTGCTGGGGCTTTCTTTTGAAGGACCTCTCGGTGGACTTGAACTTCCAACCTTTCAGTTAGCAGCCCAACACGTTAACCATTTGTACCACCTAGGGACTCCCATTCTTTCTTAGGACATGCCTATTGCAGGCAAGGAGGTATAAAGGAAATATCCATTTTTCCCTGCAAAGTAGCTAAAGAGGTCTGTACAGATTTTTACAATTGTCTGTTCCAGAGACGCACAGCTCTGACAGTTGGCTAGTCCTTATTCATATCTAACCCATATCTGTCCTAAGACAGCCTGAGTTTAGTCTTTCTTTTCCTGTCTCGGACGTAAGTAGGTAATGGTTTCTCAGCACCTTTACAGTCATCCTCCATTCTCCTAAAGTCTTTTCCAAATACAAGACCATGCAGATCAATGAAGCTGAACTTGGAGAGGTTTTTTTTTTTTTATTGTAAGTTTGAGTGAAAGTTTACAATTCAAGTTACTCTCTCATACAAAAATTTATACATACATTGTTATGTGACCCTAGCTGCTCTCCCTATACTGTGACAGCACACTCCTCCTTTCCACCCCTGATTTCCCATGTCCTTTCAACCAACTCCTGACCCTCTTTGCCTTCTCATCTCACCTCTGGACAGGAGCTGCCCATTTAGTCTCATGTATCTACTTGAGCTAAGAAGCACACTCTTCACGAGTATCATTTTATGTCCCATAGTCCAGTCTAATCTTTGTCTGAAGAGTTGGCCTCGGGAATGGCTTTAGTTCTGGGTTGACAGAGTCCAGGGGCCGTGCCTTCTGGGGTTCCTTCAGTCTCAGTCAGACCATTAAGTCTGGTCTTTTTACTAGAATTTGAATTCTGCACCCCACTTTTCTCCCGCTCCATCAGGGACTCTCTGTTGTGTTCCCAGTCAGAGCAGTCATTGGTGGTAGCCAGGCACCATCTAGTTCTTCTGGTCTCGGGATGATGCAGTCTCTGGTTTACGTGGCCTTTTCTGTCTCTCGGGCTACTACTTTCCTCGTGTCTTTGGTGTTCTTCATTCTCCTTTACTCCAGGTGGGTGGGGACCAATTGATGCATCTTAGATGGCTGCTCATTAACCTTTAAGACCCCAATACCACTCACCAAAGTAGGATGCAGAACATTTACTTAATAAACTTTGTTATGCCAGTTGACCTAGATGACCCCTGAAAGCATGGTTCCCAGACCCCTGTCCCTGCTACTCTGTCCCTCGAAGTGTTTGATTGTATTCAGGAAACTTCTTAGCTTTGGTTTAGTCCAGTCGTGCTGACTTCCCCTGTAGAGTGTGCTATCCTTCACTTCACCTAAGATAATTCTTGTCTACTATCTAGTTAGTGAATAACCCTCACCCTCCCTCCTCACCGTCATAACTCTCAAAGAATCTTTTCTTCTATGTTTAAATCTTTTCTTGAGTTCTTATAATAGTGGTCTTATACAGTATTTGCCCTTCTGTAACTGACTAAATTCACTCAGCGTAATGTCCTCCAGATTCCTCCATGTTATGTTTCATGGCTTCATTGTTGTTCTTTATCACTGCATAGTATTCCATTGTGTGACTATATCATAACTTGTTTATCCATCCATCCGTTGATGGGCACCTAGGTTGTTTCCATCTTTTTGCTATTGTGAACAGTGCTGCAATGAACATGGGTGTGCATATATCTATTGGTGTGAAGGCTCTTATTTCTCTAGGATACATTTCAAGGAGTGGGATTGCTGGATCGTGTGGTACTTCTACTTCTAGCTTTTTAAGGAAGCACCAAATCGATTTCCAAAGTGGTTGTGCCATTTTACATTCCCATCAGCAGTGTATAAGTGAACTTGGAGAGTTTTAAATGTGGAAATTCCCAAGACTCTAGTGCTTCGCCGAGAGCCACATTTGTCAACTTTTCTGGCTATTGGAGCTGGTCAAATAGAGCTAATATTCATATCAGAAATGTACAGTTTTACTCTGACCCCATCTATTTATCTCTCTACTGCCTCCCTTACACCTTTCTGAAGAAAAGCCCCCTTTCAGATATCTATATATTCTTTAGTATCTTCTTTATTTGATTCAGAAAGCTCCTTTCTGCATGTTCTGAACAAACGACCCACGTATGTTAAGAGTTAGCTGGTGCTAGGAAAGCAAAGATCCAGAGTAATTAGTCAGAATTGTACTAAGGACCCAGGTGAAAAATAAATGAACTTGAACAGTTCACGAAAGAGGAAACACACAGTGCTGAAAGATACGTGGGAAAATGTTCATCTTCACTAATAACAAAAGAAATGCAAATTTTAAAAACCAGGTACCGTTTTTCATCTATAACACGAATTAAAAAAAAAAAGAAGAATGCCCAGTGCTTGCAAGAATGCAGGGCTATGACTGTTCTTATGCCCTTCTACTGCTGGTTTAATGGATACCGCTTTTAGGGAAACAATATGGCGATCCATGTCAGTTACATTCTTATTAAATTAGCCTAAGGAAATTATCCAAAATATATATACAAAGACTTATTCACAAAGATGTAGTGTTATTTATAAGACTAAAAAAAAAGAAACCATGCGTCAAAAAATAAGAGGCTGGTTAAATAAATTACGGTATAGTCCCATGATGGAATATTAATACAACCATTAGAAAAGATGTTTTGTAAAGTTTCTAGTAACATGGCAAAATGGTTTTATTTCAATGTTACATAAAAAGAACAAAATGCAAAATTGTATATACATTATAATCTCAGCTATGTTAAAAAATAAAACCCAAAAACATAAAAAAAATGGATAAAATGTATTAACAGTGGTTGTGTTGGAGTGTTGGGATCATTGGGAATGTTTTTCTTCTTCCCTCTCCCCCCCACCCCATTCTCTATAATGATAATATACTGGTTTTATAATAAGAAACCTTATTTAAAAAATAATAATCAAGACAGTGTAGTATTGGCATAAATAACAGCAATAAAGACGGTGTGATACTGCCTAGGATAAACATATAGATCAGTGGAACAGAATGGAGAGTCTAGAAATAAACCGTTACCTTTTCAGTCAATTGATTTTTCAGTATGAGTGCCAAGACCATTCAATGAAGAAAGAATAGCCTTTTCAACAAATGGTGCTGGGACAACTAGCTAACCACATGCAAAAGAATGAAGTTGGACTCCTTCCTTACACTATATGTAAAAATTAACTCAAAATGAATCAAAGGTCTAAATATAAAAGCTTAAACTCTAAAACTCTTAAAAGAAAATATAGGTGACCTTGGGTTAGGCAATGTCTTCTTAGGTACAGCATCAAAAGTACAAACAACAACAACAAAAAAATAGATAAATTGGACTTCGTCAAAATTAAAAAGTTTTGTATTTCAAAGGACACCATCAAGAAAGTGAAACGACAACCCATGGAATGGGAGAAAATATTTGCAAATCATATATCTGATAAGGGACATGTATCCAGAATATGTAAAA
>NW_004444079.1:2692377-2708868 GCF_000243295.1 Trichechus manatus latirostris | reverse complement strand
TACCCATTTAGCCTCTTGTATCTACTTGAGCTAAGAAGCACACTCTTCACGAGTATCATTTTATGTCCCACAGTCCAGTCCAATCTTTGTCTGAAGAGTTGGCCTCGGGAATTGTTCTGGGTTGACAGAGATTCTGGGAAGAAAAAAAAAAACTCTTAGAACTTAACAATAAAAAAGTAAATAATCCAAATGAAATATAGACAAAGATTTAAACAGACTTTTCTCCAAAAAAGATACACAAATGGCCAATAAGCACATGTATATTAGTTTTCTATTGCTTCCATAACAAATTACCTTAAATTCAGTGGCTTAAAACAGCATAAATTTATTATTTTACAGTTCTGTAGGTCAGAAGTCCAACACAGGTCTCATGAGGCTAAAATCAAGGT
Organism: Trichechus manatus latirostris; assembly: GCF_000243295.1. Taxonomy (NCBI): domain Eukaryota; kingdom Metazoa; phylum Chordata; class Mammalia; order Sirenia; family Trichechidae; genus Trichechus; species Trichechus manatus. The sequence goes on along the minus strand of NW_004444079.1, from coordinate 2,708,479 downwards.
GTCAGCTGGGCTGTATTTGTTTCTGGAGGCTCTAGGGAAAATTCATTTCCTTGCCTTTTCCTTTCTGTCTTCACATCTTTCACTCTGAGAAAAGCCAAGAAATGGTCTATGCTTCTATGAACTCCTGTGATTAGGTTGGGCCCACCTAGATAATTCAGGATAATCTCCCCATCTCAAGGTTTTTAATATTAATCACAACCGTAAAGTCCCTTTTTCATGTGAAGTAACATATTTATAGGTTCTGGAGATTAAAACATGGACTTCTTTGAGGCGCCATTATTCTGCCTACTGCAACATGAAAAGATGCTCAACATCATTATCCATTAGAGAAATGCAAATCAAAACCACAATGAGATATTACTTCACACCTACTAAGATGGCTGTAATAAAAAAAGATAGATAATAACAAGTGTTGATGAGGATGTGGAGAAATCAGAGCCTTTATACATTACTGGTGGGAATGTAAAATGGCACAACAGCTTTGGAAAATTCGCACTTCCTCAAAATGTTAAACATACATTACCATATGACGTAGCAATTACACTCCTAGGTATATATCCAAGAGAGATGAAAAGATACACCCACACAAAAACTTGTACATGAATGTTCATAGCAGCATTATTCATGATAGCCAAGAAGTGGAAACAAACCAAATGTCCATCAACTGATGAATGGATAAATAAAATATGGGTATGTCCATACAATGGAATATTACTCAACAATAAAAAGGAATGAAGTACTGATACATGCTATACCATGGATGAAATCTGAGAATATTATGCTTATGAAATAAGTCAGATACAAAGACAAATATTATATGATTCCTTTTATATGAAATATCTAAAATAGGCAAATGCATAGATAAAAGTTTACTAGTGGTTACCAAGGGCTTGGGGAGAGTAGAATGGGGAGTTACTGCTTATGGAGTACCGAGTGAGGTGATGAAAAAGTTTTGGAAATAGTGATGATGGTTGCATAACATAGTGAATGTAATTCATGTCACTGAATTGTACACTTAAAAATGGTTAAAACGGTAAATGTTTTTGTATATATATTTTACCACAATCAAATTATTTTTTAAAAAAATTATTTAAGAGTCTCTTCAATAAATGGTGCTGGGAAAATTGGATTACCACATGCAGAAAAATGAAACAGGATCCATGCCTCACATATTATACACACAAGCAAATTCAAAATGGATTAATGACCTAAATGTGCAAACTAAGACCATAAAATTCTTAGAAGAACAAGAAGGGGCAATACTGTCAGACCTAGCTTTCAACAATGAATTACCTAATGTAATAACAAAAGCACAAACAGCAAAAGACAAAATAAATAAATGGGACCTCATAAAAATTAAAAACTTTTGTTCATCAAAAGACTTTACCAAAAAAGTGAAAAGACAAGCTATGACCGGGAGAATAGCTTCAGAAATCATATATCTGACAAGAATCTAATAACCAAAATATATATAAAACTTCAACCAGTTACCAACTAAAAGACAAATAACCCAGTCATAAAATGGGCAAAGGACTCGAATAGACATTTCACCAAAGAGGACATTCAAATGGCTACCAAACACATAAGAAAATGTTCAGCCTCATTAGCCATCAGAGAGATGACAATCAAAACCACAGTGAGATACCGTTTCATTCCCACTAGGATGGCTAAGATCTAAAAACAACAACAACAAATGTTGGTAAGGATGTGGGGAAATTGGAATCCTTATCCATTGTTGGTGGGAATGCAAAACGGTACAGCGATGTGAAAAACAGTGTGGCAGTTCCTAAAAAAAACTAAAAATAGAACTACCATATGACTCAGCAATTCCACTCCTAATTCCACACCCAAAAGACTTGAAAGCAGAGACTTAGAAAGAGACTTGTACACCAATGTTTCTTGCAGCACTATTCACAATAGCCAAAAGGCGGGAACAACCTAAATGCCCATCAACAGATGAATGGATAAGCAAAATGTGGTATATACATACAATGGAATACTACTCAGCCAATAGGAGAAATGAAGTCTTGATACATGCTACAGTGTGGATGGAGCTTGAAGACATTATGCTGAGCGAAATAAGTCAGTCACAAAAGGACAAATATTGTATGACTTCACTTACATAAAAAGACAAGAAAAGGCAAAAAAAAAAAAAAAAAAACCCAGAGTAGCCAATTAGCTCCTTTTTCCTGGTCTCTCTGGACAAAATCTTTTAACATGGTTTGGTTCTCCAGCCTAGTAAAGTTGTGTGTCTCGGATTCTAAAAAAAAAAAAAAAAAAAAACTCATTTGTGAGTTAAGAAAGACTTACTTCATTTGGTTAACAGTTCATCCTGTATAATATATATATTTTTGAATGATATAATTAAAATTTTAAAATTTAGAAAAAAAAGCATTTAGAGCAAGAAGATTAATGATTACTCTAGTGCTTGGGAAGCTGGTGCTAGAATTACAAGCGACAGAAGGAAAACTATGTCTCTCCTATTTAGCACCCCACTAAGGAGAATAGCATTAAATGTGATCCCTGTGTATTAAAGGAGTCCGAGACTCCAGGGCCTAGAAAAATTACTTCCCAGGCCACTGAAAAACTTGTAAGTATGTTTGTTATCTACCTTATAATCTGTGAGAAATAATGGGAGTTGGGGGATCTTTCAGAGAAAGATAAATGTGTAGATTTGTCAAAAGTGACATTGGTAGGATGAAAGTGAAAGGAGTACTCTCAGATCTCTTAATAAAATCAAATCTATGCCTAGAATGTGAGCTCTGTGAGGCAGGCACCTCCTTTACTCATTCATGGCTGTATCCTCAGCTCCAAGAATTGTGCTTAACCCATTACAGACACGCAAGTATGTGTTTAAGGTTGAGTGTTGACTCCTCCAGGGTTGCCCACGTATACTAGAAAGCACGGAAATAAGGCTAGAAGGTGAATCTTGGACAAAAAATCTTAGTTAGAGGCTTTTTTTTAGTTATAAATTCATTTTTAATTTAGTCAAATGCTTTTTCTGCATCTGTTGAGATAACCATATGGTTTTTCAACTTTATTCTGTTAATATGGAGAATGATAATTGATTTTCAAATGTTAAATCAATCTTACTTTCCAAGAATAAACCTACTTGAGAATGCTGTATTATCCTTTTAATATATTGCTGGATTCAATTTGCTAATATTTTGTTAAGGGTTTTTTGCATCTATCTTCAAGAGGAATACTGATCTATAGTTTTCTTATAATGTCATTGTATACATTCAGCATCAGAGTAATCAATGCTAGCCTTATAAAAAAAGCTGAGAAGTGTTTTCTTCTCTTCTATTTTTTAAAAGAGTTTGTATATAGTTGGTATTCTTTCTTCTTTAAAAATGGTAGAATTCACCGATGAAGCCACCTGGGGCTGGAGTTTACAATATGGGAATGTTTTTAATTATGACTCCAGTTTATTTAATTGATATAGAACTATTTAGGTACTTTATTTCTTCTTTAGTCAGCTTTGATAACTTGTATCTTTTAAGGAAATTTACTCATGTCATCTAAGTTGTTAAATTTTTATTGGTATAAAGTTTTTCATAATGTGCCCTTATTATCCCTTTAACATCTGTAGGATCTGTAGTTAAGTTCTCTCATTTACTTAGACTAACAAGAGTCATGACTTGGAATTCTAGGCAAGTAAGGTCCACACATTGCAATTGGTTGATATGTCTGTTAAGTCTCCTGTGTTGATTTCCCCTACATTGCCAACATTAACGGATCAGTTTTAGATTTAATTAACGCATCCAGGAAGAAAGGTAGATTCTGGAAATGACAAATGGTGAGCTCAGTGTTGATCTCAGGTAAAATTCTAGTATAGATTTGTGAGTAAAAAAAATGATGATCATTAAAAATAATTTTACTGAACTTTATTTCCTAATCATTACTGTATCTATCTCACTTGTACAGTCAAGATTATTTTAAGTGGTATTTGCTGAGAGTCTATTATGTATGTACCAGGCATTGTGGTAGGTGCAGGCAAAACAGTGATGAGAAAAACAGACAGGCTCCCTGCTCTTACCATCTAGTGAGGGAGATAGTCATTAAACCAACAAGTACAGAGATAAATACATAACTACAAACCATGATAAGTTCTATGAAAGAATAGTACAAGAGGGCGTGAGAATATCATAGGGAGACCTAACTGAGATTTGGGGGAGGGAGTGGTCCAAAGAAAGCTGATAAGAGGAACTCATATTCCAAGAGGAGTAGGAGTTAGCCGGGGAAATAGTGGCAGGAAGAAGATTCTAAGCAGAGTAAAGAGCATGGGAAAAAACTGAGTCAGGAAAATATTTGGGTGAGTTTGAGGAACTGAAAGAAGACAAATGTTACTGGAAAGTAGTGGGAGAGTGAGATGAGTTGGAGCTGGGAGGTGGAAGGGTCAAAAGTATGCAAGTTTTAAAGGACATGGTAAAGAGGTTGGCTTTTATCCTAAGGGCAACAGAAAGCCATTGAAGGAATTTGGGCAGGAATGTGGCAGATCCAGGTTTGTTTTACTTTCTATTATAGAAAAATTTAAACATGTAAAATAATAGACACAATAGCAGTATGACCCTCCATGTGCCCATCACCAGCTTCAATTATCAACTTAGAGCCAATCTTTGGGATTCAGGAATAAGAAATAGAAATTCCCAGGAATTCTTGGGAATTCTTGATATTATAAATTATTCTGTATTTTATAACAGTTTATGTGTTTTAAATAATAATGAATGATCATAATAATAAACAGTGAATCAGTTTTCTATGATAGAATTACACTAAAAAATTCAGAGATTTGCTATACAAAAGCAATATAATAAAAAATACACACTTATTATTAATATAAACCCATACATTGTAACAAGATTATATATTTCAATGACTTGTAAACATGATTTCTATCTAATATAGACATTTGATAATGGAAAACAGTAAAAGAAGGGAACAGTAACACAAAAATACCAAATGAAAACCATTTTAAAAATTGAAAGATAATACTACAAGTATTTAGTACTTAAAGTTAACATTCTTAAAATGAAAATTTTAAACACACAAAGCATTAGTTGCTGTATTTAGTAGCCTTAATTTTTGTTTTATTACAGATATTCTATATGTAAAAGTATATATTTCATTTGCATTGATGTCAGCTGAATTGTTTAAGAGTCCAAAAGCATCTTTAAGTTAGACATTGAAGTACATGTTGCTTCATAGAAGCTCATTTCCTTTTATAATGATGAAAATATTTTGTCTACTTGCTCTGATTTTGGTTTTGCCATTGACATTTGATATTACTTCTTCAAATTCAGAGTTTAGATCAGTGTCTGATTTCATGCCAGTGTATTTCACAATAATGTTCACCTCTTCCTCTCTTTGCATTTCTTCTGTTATTTACAAATAACCATAACCCATAGCAAATATTCAAACACTGGAAAACACCAGTGAACATTATTAAACAGTATTTGTATAATATAACATTCAGGATCCCCTGACACTACATGGAATCTCATGTAGAAATTGCCAATTTAAGGACTTACTTTGCCTCCAAACTTGTTATTTCTTGGAACACCACTCATGGGATTTATGTAACATAAACTATACATATAAACTTATTAATATTTATTTTATTTGCAAAAAAACCTGCCATTAGCAGTAGCCAGAGCCACAAACACATATGACACGACAGTGAAGATAAAAGGATTTGGAGAGGTTCATGCTGTCTTTTGGAATAGGTAAACACCATCAAGCTATCACTACCCATTTTAATCAGCTCACTGCAATCCATCATCTCTTTGCTGACACACTGACAGTCTGTGTGGAACACAAGGAGTTTTAGAAATTGAGAGGGAAATAAGATTGGATAGTTAGGGTGGGTGAGGAATCTCAGGAAGGGGAGAAGGCTAAGGGACAAAACAGGCCTGACTTTGTGTATGAGGAACAAGATAGGGAAAGTGAAAATGGTGGAGGCTTCAATGATGAGATTGGTCAGCCCTCGAAACGTTAGTCTTCTGGTGGGATTTCACTGACGCTTGGGTGACTTTTCGTTGCCACTTGTAAACCAGTGGGACTTTCTCTTCCAAGAACCAGGACCATATGCTTTCCACTTTCACTTGTTCACCGGTGGCTGTGGCTGGTTGTATGCAATCTGCAACTTGGGGCTTTAGGGTATATGGACTGCATTAATATAGTGGAAAGTTATCTTGATGCACACAAATTAGATGCTTACATGATCTCACATTTATTTGACAGCTTAACTCAGTTTCAGGCTTGAATTACTCCCTTCTTCTATGCTCCCAGTTTTGTTCATTGAATAGGCCAAGTCTTTCTGTAGGTTGAGACATTTGGTAAAGTCCCTTCCTTGCCAGTTTGCTCTGACTTTGTACCCACAGTTCAAGACTGAGGTATTCTTACTCCTTTGATTACTGAAGTTGCCAAATTCCTTTTGTCTAGTCTACTGTTTCATGTAGAAACTGCTTCTCTACCTAAATGCTCATCCCTATGCAGTAGTTAAATAAATGAATGCACATCCATGCAATGGATTACCATGTAGCCTGCATAAAGAGTGATACACATCTATTTCTACACTGATGGGGAAAACTCCATGATACATCAGTAGGTTAAAAGAAAAAAGAGTCACCAAACATTTCAACATTTGTAGTTTGAATACACACACACACACACACACACACACATATGTATTATACTTATGAGGTGTGAATGTGTATTTATAATTGCATAAAAATAGTATAATTCTGAAAGGAAACAAGCTAAACTCTTGACACCTGGCGTTGGAGTATGTATATGACAGGAATAAAACAATAATTTCACTTTTTACTTCAATTCTATATTATTCTAATTTTTTTTACAGTTAGCATGTATTTTGTAATTTGAAACAAAAACGAAAGAAAAAATCTTTCTCTTCTTATATTCACTTGAACCCTAAATGGTGTTACCCCTGAAGAAAATTCCTGAACTAGACATTCCCCTGTTCTTGACTGAGCAAAGAATAATGGACTGCCTACTCTGTGCAAAATACAGAGCTAAGTGCTGGAGAGTTCAGGATGAAAGACAGTATCCTTTAAGGACTTCAAGGTCCATGTCCTTTAAAGACTTCAAAGTTTAGAAGGAGACAGATGAGAAAACAAAAAATTAAAGTAGTGCCTCAGAGTTGTACTTTGGGTGCTTGGAAAGTAAAAGGATGAACATATCCAACTTGGAGAAAGAAACAGGAAGTGAGTAGGAAAGGCCTCCAGAGCTGGTAATAATTGAGAGCAGCCTTTTTATTTTCTCTAATACTTTATTATAAAAAAATTTAAACGTACAGAAAAGTTGGGACGCTTAGAGATCCACCACCTAGGTTTAACAATTGTTAACATTTTGCCATATTCACTTAATATGTAATAAAAATAAGTAAATGCTAAACCATTTGAAAGTTGCAGACACAACCTTTCACTGCTAAATACTAAAGCACGCATCTCCTATGAATCTCTACTAATGACATTCTTTTGCTAGTTGCTAGTGTGCAGAGTAGAATTGCTCCATAGGGTTTTCAAGGCTGTGACCTTTCAGAAGCAGATCTCCAAGCCTGTCTTCCAAGGCACCTTTGGGTGGGTTCTAACTGCCAATCTTTTAGCTAGTAATTGAGCAGTTAACCATTTGCGCCACCCCGGGATCCTGGACATTCTCTTGTATAACCACAATAACATTATTAAACATAAATATTAACATGAATCACTTTTTATCATCTAGTAGCTACTTCATATAAAAATCATTCCAATTTCCCTAAAATGTCTTTTATATGTTGTCTCTTCCCGGTTCAGAATTCCGTTCGGGTTCACACATTGCTCATTGTTGTGGTGGTTTGTACTATGTGAACTTGGTTAACCTGGAATTGTGTTTCCCAAAATCCCCTTCCCTGGATGGTTCCAGGTTAGAGTTGGCCAAAAGTGGAATTTACATGAGATTTGGGGGCAAATCTCTGAATACTCCAAAATGAAGCAGCAAGCATTATTCTCTGAAGGTTGTTGTGGTTAGATGTGGTGACAGTAGGATACAGAGGTATTGGTGAGCTCTAGCTTGTCCTTGCTCTTCTCTGATCAGGGTCCAGCAATTCTTCCCAAATGCTGACCCTGTTGACCAACAGTGTCCCCAGGCCCACCGCCAGACACTTGATGGTGGACACAGAACTGGCAGCTTTACCATCACAGTCCCATTTCAGTGGCTGGATACATTTAACTTCCCAGATTGGTGACTCCTTCTCTGATCTTCTAACTTCTCTCCTGGTCGTTCACTTCCCCAGCTCCTTCCTTAATTGCATGAGGTCTAATTCCTATGATAAATACCTTACTTCATAATTTATAGTGGTTCTGCTTCCTGACAGAGCCTGACTGACATATTTATTGGTACTGGCTGTGGTTTCAAGGGAGGAGAATCTTAAGGACGGGAACCCGAAATTGGTTCTCTGATCTGATTAAATTTAAATGCATTAATGATTATTGCAAACAGTAAAGGGCACATTGGTCTTCCAAGGCATGCAGTGGCAAAACAGTTACTTAAATTCTCACCTGTAGTCACCTGTGATAAATGCCTATAGAAGACAAGGCTTTGAGTAACCAAATATCTGTTGCAATAAAGTATTTTAGTAGAAACAGGAGTATACTGAGCTTTGTTGGGTGCTTCTAAGTCTGCTGAAGAATTTGGAGAAAGAAAATGATGAGCTTAGGGGTTTAAATTCCCAGCTCAAAATCTGGGGAAAGAACTCCCCCCCAAAAAAACCTCCTGTGGTTGCCCTAAAAGAAACCCTTACCTCTTGATTCTATATTATTTTAATTTTTTTTACAGTGAGCATGTATTTTGTAATTTGAAACAACAAAGGAAAAAAAACCCTTGTTCTTTTTTATATTCACTTTTCTTCAGCGATTCCAGCATTTAGGGTTCGAGTGAACATGAGAAGAGTAAGAGTTTTTGTTTTTTTCCTTTCATTATTGTTTCAATTTACAAAATACAAGCTCACTGTAAAAAAAGCTAAAATAATATAGAATCAAAGTATAATATAGAATCAAGAGACAAGGGTTTCTTTTAGGGCAGCCATAGGAGTTTTTTCTGTTCCTTTACCAGACTTAAAGATGGGAATTTAATAGCCTCAGAGTCAAAATTTCTGACTACTAAACCCTAACTCTATATTTGTAGAGGAATGAATTTCACTGCAAATTGAATTCATAACCTAGCAGGGTTGTGTTAAAGACAAGACATTTATTGGAAACAAGTAGAACCCTGAATGTTGGGATGAGGACATATGGACAGATTCCAGTGAATTCCTTGTCAGTTTACCTTGACTTTGTACCCACAGTCGGCCGACCTTCCTTTGCCGATAAAAGTAACCCTTCGTCTCTATCTGAGGTTAATCTTCCCCTGCCTGAAGAACCTTTATGGCTCCCCCGAGGTAGTTGCCTTGCAGGGGACTGCTGATCCTCCTAGGAACCTAACCCTACCATGTGTCTTAGATCTGTAACCAGATTCCAGTCCCAGCAGGCCCCCGTCTGACTTCTGAGCTGTTACCATCCACGCCAAAAAATATTGACAGTTTGTCAGCTTATATATTGTTTTGACATAATTTCACACCTACCGAAAAGTTCTAAGAATAGTACAAAGAATTCCCTTGTACCTTTCATCAAGATTCCTCAAATGCCATTTTATACTGAAACAGAACCCCAAGGAATATATAGGGGAATGGATCCTAAAAGTGTTAGATCAGATCAGGGTGGAAGAAATATAATTTTGAATTGCCCGAATGTATTAATATGGATGCACTAAGCAGAGATTCTGAATTTAATGTATTTGCTCAAGTTGGTTGGGAATGGCTCTAATAGTTTGTTATTAAACACAAAGATGACTTACACTGAATGGAACTGAAGTGTCTTAACTTCCAATGATAATGAAGAGGAATGATCCACAACACTAGAGTTGATTTATAATGTAAGACCAGCCAACTATATTCCTTAATAGGGGCCAGAGGATACATGGTTCACCAAAGTTTTGAGAAATACATTGGTGAGAAGAAAACCAGCATCCTTGAACACGTCTGTATTGGCTAGTCTCTGAAGGCAAGGAATAATAATAGTGGGAAATGTGGCCGTCAAAATGGCCTCCCTGAATTAATGCAGTGGGGATGATAGGATAGCAGGGTGTCAGGAGCCAAGTGGAGGCACTTAGTCACCCCGACATAGTGTGGTTACTGTAATGGGCAGGAGAGTCAAAGCATTAAAATGGTTTGGCCTGCAGAGCTGTGGCATTGGCTAATTGATTGTATGTCCCTAGCACTGAAATAAGTGAGCAGTTGTATTACTCAGGGTTCTCCAGGGAAATAGAAAAAAAAGGAGATTTTATATATATATATATATATATATATATATCTTATTTTCTATATATATAGAGAGAGAGTGAGAGAGAGAGAAAGAGAGAGATTTTAGGGAATTGACTCATGCGATTGTGGGGGCTGGAAGGTCTAAAATCTGTAGGCCAGACAGGCTAAAAAACACTGGCAAGGTATCTAGATTATAGTCTCAAACAGAATCCTTCTCCCTTAGGGAAACCTCAGTTTTTGCTCTTAAGGCCTTCAACCGAGTGGATGAAGCCCACCCACATTATGAAGGATAATACACTTTACTTAAAGTCAAAAGATTATAAATGTTGTGTTAGGTGCCATTGAATCGATTCCAACTCATAGTAATGCTATATACAACAGAACGAAACACAGCCTGGTCCTGCACCATCCTCACAATCGTTGCTATGCAGCCTCTGTGTCAATCCATCTCACTGAGGGTTTTCCTCTTTTTTGATGACCTTCTACTTTACCAAGCTTGATGTCCTTCGTCAGGGACTGGTCCCTTCTAATAACATGTCCAAAGTACATGAGATGAAGTCTTGCCATCCACACTTCGAAGGAGCATTCTGGCTACATTTCTTCCAAGACAGGCCTGTTCATTCTTCTGGAAGTCCATGGTATATTCAACATACTTTGCCAACACCATAATTCAAAGACATCAGTTCTTCTTTGGTCATCCTTCTTTGTTGTCCAGCTTTCACATGCATATGAGGCAATTGAAAACACCACGGCTTGGGTCAGGCGCACTTTAGTCCTTAAAGTGACATCTTTGCTTTTTAACACTTTAAAGAGATCTCTTGCAGCAGATTTCCCAATTTGCCCAATGCTGCTTCCTTGGGCATTGATTGTGGATCGAAGTAAAATGAAATTCTTGACTTCAATGTTTTCTCCATTCATGTTGATGTTGCTTATTGGTCCAGTTGTGAGGATTTTTGTTTTCTTTGTGTTGAAGTGTAATCCATACTAAGTTGTAATCTTTGATCTTCGTCAGTAAGTGCTTCAAGTCCTCTTCGCTTTCTGCAAGCAAGGTTGTGTCATCTGCATATCACAAGTTGTTAATGAGTCTCCCTTTAATCCTGATGCCACATTCTTCCTCATATAGTCCAGCTTCTCAGTTTATTTGCTCAGCATATAGATTGAATAAGTATGGTGAAAGGATATGTGATGGTTAAGAGTGTGTGTCAGCTTGGCTGGGCCATGATTCTCAGTGTTTATATGTGATCACTCACATGATTGAATATACTGTGAGTAGCCAATCAGTTGAAAGGGAGTTTCCTTGGGGGTGTGTCCTGCATCAGAATATAAGCAGACATTCTGGCTTTTTGCTCCCTCTGGATCCTGCAGCTGCCTCCTTTCGTCTGACCTCCAGTTCTTGGGACTTGAGCTAGCAGCTTATCTGCCTATCCTGGGATTCGTCGATCTTCACAGCCTGTGAGTGGAGTCCTGCTTTCCAACCTGCCGATCCTGGGTTCACCAGCCCCTGCAGCTATGTGAATCGGGGGAAGCCTCTATCCTAATTCACGGGCTTGGGACGTTCTAGCCTCTATAATCGCATGAGCTGTTTCTTTGATATAAATCTTTCTCTATATATATTTATATGCTTTACTGGTTTTGCTTCTCTAGAGAACCCAGCCTAAGACCGGATACAACCCCAACACACACCTCTCCTGATTTTAAACCGTGGAGTATCCCCTTGTTCTTTTCAAATGACTGCCTCTTGGTCTATGTACAGGTTCTGCATGAGAACAATTAAGGTGTTCTGGAATTCCCATTCTTTGCAATGTTATCCATAATTTGTTATGATCCACACAGTTAAATGCCTTTGCATAGTCAATAAAACACAGGTAAACATCCTTCCAGTATTCTCTGTTTTCATCCAAGTTCCATCTGACATCAGCAATGATATCCCTTGTTCCACGTCCTCCTCTGAATCAGGCTTGAATTTCTGGCAGTTCTCTGTCCAGGTACTGTTGCAACCGCTTTTGAATTATCTTCAGCAAAATTTTACTTGTGTGTGATGTTAATGATATTGTTCAGTAATTTCCGCATTTGGTTGGATCACCTTTCTTTGGAATGGGCACACATATGGATCTCTTCCAGTTGGTCGGCCAGATAGCTGTCTTCCAAATTTATTGGCATAGATGAGTGAGCACCTCTGGTGCTGCATGCGTTTGTTGAAACATCTCAGCTGGCATTCCATCAATTCCTGGAGCCTTGTTTTTTGCCAATGCCTTCAGTGCAGCTTGGACTTCTTCCTTCAGTACCACTGGTTCTTGATCACATGCTACCTCCTGAAATGGTTGAACATCAACCAATTCTTTTTGGTACAGTGACTGTGTGTATTCTTTCTATGTTCTTGTGATGCTTCCTGCATCATTCAATATTTTGCCCATAGATATTAATCATATCTAAATATCTTCATAGCAATATCTAGACTAGTGTTTGACCAAATCGCTGGACACTATGGCCTCGCTAAGTCTATTCATAAAATTAACCAGCAGCTTACTAAAGTCTTACTTGATTTGTATAAGTGGAGAAGCTCTAGTTGTGATGAACAGAACTCTGACTTCTGACAATAGACAGTCACAGTCCTTCAACCAGTTATTAGACTACAGCCAGTTCATAAACTCTGAGCTTTTTGAATGAAGGGAAGACAGGGATCACTTGAGGAAGGGTTTGCTAGAAGACAAAAATGATTTAGTAGAAGACAGCTGGATTCTCATAACTGCTTCTGCATACAGTCTGTTGTGATATCACAAGTCATGTAGCCTCTGGAAAACTCCATAGTATGTTCATGATAGAATGAGAGTAAAAAAAGGTAAATAACATCTTAACATTATTGTAAAAATAGTTTTCACCTTGCAGACACTCTGAAAGGTTCTCAGGAACCTCCAGGGATTCCCAGACCACATTCTGAGAATAACTTTGTGTTATGCCATAGGACTCTTTTTTGTCCGTTTTAATAAACTCTTAAGACAAAATAATTAATGTTTTCAGGTAATACAAAACTGAAAAGGAGATTAATCCAAAAGGTGACAGAATAAAAAATTTAAGTTATTTCAACAGATCAGAATCAAACAAAACTAAATTTTAGGTGGATTGCCCTGCATTTATATGTTGTTTTATTTTTAATCAGTTGCACGTGTACTAGACACACAAGATGGGAAGAACTGGCTTGACAGCAGTTTGTATGAAAAAGACCTGGTGGTTTAGGTCAACCACAAGCTAAATATGAACCAAAAGCTTGCAGCATAATGTTAAGAAGTATAGATATTAGTGTAACCATTGAACTGGGACAGACAGGCAGGCACCTGACTTGGAGATGGTTGGAGAGAGGAGGGAGTTGTTATAGTTTCTTTGCTCCAACCCCCACCTGGACACCTTGAAAGTACAGGGAAGTGGATGGCAGGCATGCGGCATTTGCAAACACTCTGTTAACAATGTACTTCGAAAAAGTTTAAATAAAAGGAAGCGGAATACACAAACAAAAGTTCCCTTAAGTCCTACAGGTTTTCACTGTGACAAAAGCACAAAGGCATCCTTACATGCTGGATCCACAGGTCTCCACCACCGCAGTCAGCCCCCAGTCTGCACCAAGTGGACAGCCTGTCCAGGGCCTGGCTCCAGGCTGCCAGTAGGGGCTGATTTCAGATTTCCTCTGTGCTCTAAGCTCTGAACATCACTCACCCCTAGAAGGTTGCTCTTATCAGAGGCCTCGCCAGTGGACGACGACCTGCTTCTGCAAAAACTCTCCAGCTGTCTCAGCATCACCTCGCAGCTGTCCTCAGCATCACCCTTCTGAACTGGGCCAGGTTACCTCGGACTCAGCTCTTCCTTGATGCAAAGCGATTCCACCTCCTTCCTCCTGGGTCAGGAAACAAGGTTCCTCCACAAATCAGCAAAGATGGTCCCAGGCTGGCACCCACTTCACAGAAGGTAATGATTTCTCCTACTCTGTTCCAGTCTGAGTCCATCTGGAAAATGGCCTTCTACTTTGGGCATCCCACATTGTTGTTGTTGTTAGTTGCCATCAAGTCAGCTCCAACTTGTGGAGACCTTATGAATAACAGAACGAAAGGCCCTATGCCATCTTTGATTGTTGGTAGGTTTGAGTCCATTATTGCAGCTATTGTGTAGTGCCTTCCAACCCAGGGGCCTCATCTTCCAGCACTATATTGGATAATATTCTGTTAGGGTCCATAACTTTTTCACTGGTTAATTTTCAGAAGTAGATTGCCAGGCCTTTCTTCCTAGTCTGTGTTAGTCTGAAAGCTCGGTTGAAACCTGACCTTCATTCATGACCCTGCTGAAATACGGGTAGCATGGCTCCCAGCATCACAGCAACATGCAAGCCACCACAGTATGACAAACTGACAGACGGGTGGTGGTTAAGTGATCATTAATGACCTTGAAAAATTCCAGAGGATGATTGAGATGGAGTATAGACTCTGGAATCAGATGTAGGTTCAAATCCCAGCTCTACCACTTGCTAATTGTGTGGCCTCTGCATAAGTTACTTAAACTCTATGAACCTCAGTTCCCCATTTGTAAAATGAGGGTAATAACATTGGGCATTATGAAGACTGAATGAGATAATCCATATAAAGTGCTTATCATAGTATCTGGCACATGGTAATAGTTTATTAAATATTTTTGTTGCTGTTGTTAGGTGCCGCTGAGTTGATTTCAACTTATAGCGACCCCATGTGACAGACAGAATAGAACTTCCCGATGGGGTTTTCTTGGCTGTAATCTTTATGGGAGCAGATCGCCAGGTCTTCCTCAAAGCTGTTGGGTGGGTTTGAACCGCCAACCTTTCGGTTAGCAGCCAATTGCTTAACTGTTGTACCACCAGGGCTCCTTTTCATTAAATATTAATCATATAAATTGTATTTTCTATCAGATTCTCTGGTTCTTTAAAAGTAAACACAACCTGAAGAGGTGCCGCTCTGCCTGCAGCACAGGCCACTTTCACTATCTGACCAGAGAAGTTGTGCTCAGGGGAGCCCCAGAGCCACAGGGATCTCCGTTTCAGAAGAGGCTCTTTGCTCCACATTTGCATAACTAAAAGTCCCCTTAAGTGGTTTTCCTAGAATAAAAATGGATTAACGCCAGTTTTGAAATGATGGTTTTCATTTCTTCCCCATTCCTAGCAAGGCTTCAAAGATTTTAGTGTCAAGTTTCAATCAGGGCTCAAACTTTAAGGGTCTGTGTGCATCCCCTGCTCTATCCATAGGAAGGGGTGCTCAGCCAAGGGGGGTCACAGCTGTCCACTCAGCCAGGACTGTCCCTGACGTGAGCCGAGCTCAGGCCAAGAGTGTAGATGGAGGCCCATAGCCCATATAGCTCATATTTAAAATTTATAGATGAAGCTAAAACACAACTAGATAAAATATAGTCTATTCTCCTACCTTGACAAATACACCTTCATAATAGCCAGGAAGGCCTTGCTCTAATTTAGAATTCTTGAACTGCTCAGAGTTTCTCACTGTGGAGGTGCAGGAAGGGCTGGCACATACCCTTCTAATCCACACTTCCACCCCACCATGCACGGGGCCATGTGGGCATGCATGTGCACATCGAGCCAGCACATCCAAGCCCCACTGTGATGGTTAAGATTTTGTGTCAACTTGGCTGGGCCATGATTCTCCGTGTTTTAATGTAATCACTCCCATGATTGAATATACTGTGAGTAGCCAATCAGATGAAAGGGAGTCTCCTTGG
>NW_004444079.1:2689879-2690911 GCF_000243295.1 Trichechus manatus latirostris | reverse complement strand
GAGTTTATTGATATGGGTCCACTGAGCACAGACTGTTCCTTCAGTGTTTCAGCTAGAGAAGTTAGGAAAGGATCTAATAGTTTATTTGGTTGGGTTGCTGAAGCATGGATTATGAGGTGGCCGACACTAAATCAAGTTGAAGTGCCAGACCTGCCTTGGTATACCGTAGAAGAAGGTATCCAAAGGCTTAGGGAAATTGGCATGCTACAGTGGATTTATCAAGTTAGACCAACAGACCCACACATGGAGTGTCCAGAGGACACACCTTTTACCACAACTGTGAGGAACAAATTTGTGAAGGGAGCTCCAACATCCTTGAAGACTGCTGTGATTGCTGTTTTATGTAAGCCAGATTTGACAGTGGGAACTGCCCTAACTGAATTAAGACGCCTAACTACAATGGGGCTGATTGGACCCCGTGGTAGTAGGGGCCAAGGGGCTGCACTCAATCGACAAAGACAAGGTGGGTGTGGTTACAGTAATGGACAGAGGAGTCAAACCAGTAATCAGAATAGTCTGACTCGTATGGACATATGGCGTTGGCTACTTAGTCATGGTGTCCCTAGAGGTGAAATAGATAGGAAATCTACTAAATATTTACTTGACCTATACAAATTGAAGAATTCTAGGTCAGGTGAACAGCAGTCTAACTTGAATCGCCAGAATAGAGAGTCGCGGTCCCTCAATCGTTTCCCAGATTTGAGCGAGTTTAAAGACCCACAACCCCTTGAATGAAGGGGAGGGCGGATCCCCTTGAGGAAGGACTCCAATACACTGCCAAAAATTTTTACTGTTAATCTTTCTCCCGGACTTCCCCAAAGGGATCTACGGCGTTTTACGAGAGTGACTGTTCACTGGGGAAAAGGAAATAATCAGACTTTTCAGGGATTACTGGATACTGGCTCTGAGCTGACACTAATTCCAGGAGACCCAAAACATCACTGTGGCCCACCAGTCAGAGTGTGGGCATATGGAAGTCAGGTTATTAATGGAGTCTTGGCTCATGTCCATCTCACAGTAGGTCCAGTGGGC
>NW_004444079.1:2683856-2686043 GCF_000243295.1 Trichechus manatus latirostris | reverse complement strand
CGACCTTCCAATCCTGGGCTTGCCAGCTTCTGCAGCTGTGTGACTTGGGAGAGGACTCTACCCTGATCCATGTACTTGGGACATTCTAGCCTCTACAATCACGTGAGCTGTTTCCTTGATATAATCTCTCTCTATATATATATTTATACACTTTACTGGTTTTGCTTCTCTAGAGAACCCAGCCTAAGACACCCACTGTACCACCCACTTACAGCCACACAAGGGACTCAGTCCTCCCTCAAGATAATAGGCTTAGAGAACAGGCACGTGTGGGCCCTGGAAGTGGGCTGATGGCAGTTGGGAAAGGAATTCCAGGATATCACACATGTTTGTGTAGAGGGGAAGATGTCCCTGGGTGTCAAAAACAGCATACTAGGCTGTTAACCAAAAGGTTGGCAGTTTGAGTCCACCCAGAGGCACCTCAGAAGAAAGGTCTGGCAATAAGTTTCCAAAAATCATCCCGTGAAAACTCTATGAATCAAAGCAGTCTGACCATTGTGCATGGGGTCGCCATGATTTGGGGCCCACTCAATGGCAGCTAACAACAATGAATGGCTACTTGAAGAATACCACCTTGTAACAAAATCAGTTTCCAATTTAAAAAAAAAAAAAAAAGAAGTTATAGGTAAGTAATATTAGGTGAGTCTGTTATAGGGAGTGCATATAGATGAGGAAGCGATGACTGGAACAGGATGTGGAAATCACGAGATGGGAAGAGGCAAGTTATTTATTTTTTTTACATGCATAGTTCATTGACAATGGTTACATACTTTACATTGTGGCACCATTCTCACTATCTCAGCCTGTATTGTTTCATCATTGTTAATTTAGACTGTCCCTTAAAGTTCTCATGTGTGCTTTAGAGTTACTGTTGTCATTTTGACTCATATTTTATTCTTTAGAAGTGCACAATGGTCAAGGCAGACATTACTTATTAAGCTAGACTGTTATTTAGTTTAAAGACAACTTCTTAGGATAGTTTTGGTTCAAGGTTTAAAAGTTGTTTCCAGGCAATAGATTGGAAATTCCTCCAGTTTCAATGTGTCCAGTAAGTCTGGTTTCCAATGAGACTTTGAAGTTTCTTTCACATTTCCCTCCTTTTGATCAAGAGCCATCTACTGGGCCCCTGATCAAAATGTTTGGTAATGGTAACCAGGCACCATCCATTTCTTCTGGTCTCATGATAAGGGAGGTAGTAATACATGGAGGCAATTAGACCTGCAAGAAGAGGCCAGTTATTCTTGACACATCTTTCTTCCTCACACCCACCCACTTCTAATTCATCACCAAGTCCCATGAATACTACATCCATTTGTGCACTTTTCTACCTTTCCACAGCCTCAGTCTTTGTCCAGATCATCATTATCTCTAGCTTGAACTGCCGCCACAGGTTCCTGACTCGTCTCCCTGCTTCCACTCTGCACCCTACAGTCTTTTCTCCTCACAGGAGGGAGAGGGGTTTTTTTGGACTACAAATTATCATTCTCTTCTTAACACTGTTTACATAAAACCCAAAATCTTTAATGTGCCCTCAAAGCCCTAACAGTCTGGCACCTGCCCACCTCCAATCCCAACCTCAGTTACTCACCATCCTCCTCTTCCCCTGGCATAGGCCAAGCCGAGGGTTGCCTCAGTTCCATCCACATGGGACCTCAAACATCCGTTGCCGTCAAGTCAATTCCGACACATAGTGACCCTATAGGACAGAGTAAAACTGCCCCATAGGGTTTCCAAGGCTGTAATCCTTACGGAACCAGACTGCTACATCTGGTGGGTTGGCTGATGGGTTGAAAACACTGACCTTTAGGTTAGCAGCTGAGCACTTAGCCAATATGCCACCAGGGCTGCTTATATGGAACAGTTTTCCCTTAATTCCTCACTCCCCTGGCCTCTTCTCATCCTCCGTGACTCTATTTTGGAGTAGGCCCCCTTTTGATAGCATTTTAACAAAATGTGTAAGTATTTGCTATTTGTTTGCTTCTTTATTGTGTTTCCCCCCTCTAGACGGTAAGCTCCCTGAGGGCAGAGACCAGGCGGTTTTATTGACTGGATCATCCTCAATACCGAGTACAGTGTCTGGCACATAGTAAGTGCTCAATAAATACTTAATGACTATAGCACACCCTAAAACCAGAGCAAAAGGGACCCCTACTTTGGGCCTGGGTTTCAGAGAGACCTGCTTTGGCC
>NW_004444079.1:2674355-2682715 GCF_000243295.1 Trichechus manatus latirostris | reverse complement strand
ATGGTCGGTGAAAACATAGTCCCTCTCTTGGAGATTATATAAATATTGAGATATGTCTCTGGGTTGTCTATTTTGTTCCACTGGTCTTTCTATGGATTTTTGCTTCAGCGCCACAGTTTTTATCATTGTAATTGTTATTTATTGAGCAGTTATCAAAGGCCAGGCATTGTGCTAAGTACTTTATATAAAATATTTCATTTAGTACTCATAAAGATGCTATCAATGCTATTCTTAGTTCTATTTTACTGAAATGAGGAAACTGAGGCTATGAGATTGTTTGGAAAATCAAATCCTCACTTCTCTGACACCATATGTATGTTGATCAATCCAAATCAATTCATATCAGTTCTGCTCCCCTCTGTTCTGACATCAGTTGCACATGCAGCACTTCTTCACTGACCCTAACCACCTGGAGCTAGGTCAGACCTCGCAAGTTAAAGGGCGCAGTCCTCCGGACTGCCAAGTCTGCCCAAGACCTTAGATGCCAGCCACGAACTTAGGAGTCTCCAAGACATGCTCATTTCTGGCCTGCTGAGCACAAATTCAGGGTCCCCTCTACCCCCTCAGGATACCAACGGTAGCTCAGGGGTCTGCAGCCCCCCTCACTTCTGGCCTGCTACTACTCCCTTGGGTTTGATAATTCTCTAGAATGACTTACAGAACTCACAGAAAATACTATACTTAGGATTACAATTTTATTATGGAAAAAAAGGGTACAAATGAAAAGGCATATAGGGTGAGGTCTGGGAGGGTTCCCAATACAGAAATATGGTCTTTCTGGCCTGGCCAGCCCCAACCTGAGTCACCTCATTAGCATAAACCCTCAGGTGTGGTCTGGAGGCCTCATCAAAGGCACTTCAATCACTGGGGAAATTCCAAGGTTTAGAGGTTATCACTCAGGAACCATGGACAAAGACCAAATTCTTCGGGTGAAATTAATAGTAAACCCCACAGAGATGTTACGAAGTTTTCCCAGGGCACATGTCTAGGAAGTGCTGGAGTTGGATTCAAACCCAGGTCTACTTCCTTGAGAACCTGAATTCTTACTTAACACCATTTCTGGTAGAGCAAATCCAAATTCATCTTCCCAAATCATTATTTTTATTTTCCAAAAAAAATAAAAAAGGTAGTTTTATTTATTCTTCCAGATGAACTTCAAAATCACTTTGACTCATTCCAGAAAAGATGCCTTGTTAGTAAGAATTGATATGATATCTTCACACAACTGAGTCATCCGTCCAGGAACATGCTGTGTCTCTCAGTCAGTGAAGCCAGGTGGTCCCACACGCCACACACACACATTTCTTTTTTTGAGTCTTTTTATATCTATTTATTTGTTTATTGTGGTAAAAATATATATAACAAAATATTTGCCAATTCAATGATTTTTACATGTGACATTGACTACATTCATCATTTTGTGCAACCATTACCACTATCATTTTTGAAATTATCCTACCACCATTGAACTCTTTTTTTATATATAAATTTATTTTGTTTCTCTGTTATTGTTGTTGAGAATATACAGAGCAGAACATACACCGATTCAGCCATTTCTACATGTGTAATTCAGTGACAGTGATTACATTCTTTAGGTTGTGCAACCATTCTCATGCTCCTTTTCTGAGTTGTTCTTCCCCCATTAACAAAAACTCCTGCCCCCTAAGTTTCCTATCCGCTGTTGTCAATTTGATTCCATATAGATAGTTCTTAAAAGAGCACAATGCTCACTCCTGAGACTATGGCCCTTAGACATTCTTCAAGCCTGGAACTGAACCCAATACAGGAGATCACCTTTCAGCCAAACAACAAACAGGCCTATAAAGTAAACAATAACACCTTTGAGGAATGTGCTTCTCAGAACAATAAACCATACTAGACCAAAAGGGCGGCATTTGCCCAAAAACAAAGTTCAGAAGGCAGGAAGGGGCAGGAAAGATGGGTGAATGGAAATGGGGAACCCAGGGAGGAAGGGGATAGAGTGTTATCACACTGAGGGGATGGCAACTAATGTCACAAAATAAAACGTGTATAAATTGTTGAATGTAAAACTAATTTGCTCTGTAAACTTTCACCAAAACCACAGTAAAAAGTTATTTAAAAAAAAAGCACAATGATCAAGGCAGACTGTCATGGATTGAATTATGTCCCCCCAAAAATGAGTGTATCAATTTGGCTGGGCCATGATTCCTGGTATTGTATGATTTTCCTATATGTTGTAAATCCTGCCTCTATGATGTTAATAAGGGAGGATGGGTGGCAGTTGTGTTAGTAAAGTAGGACTCAATCTACAAGACTGGATTTTGTCCTGAGGTAATCTCTTGAGATATAAAAGAGAAGTAAGCAGAGAGACAGGGGGACCTCATACCACCAAGAAAGCAGTGCCAGGAGCAGAGTGTGTCCTTTGGACATGTGGTCCCTGCATGGAGAAGCTCCTAGTCCAGGGGAACATTGATGAGAAGGCCGACAGAGAGAAAGACTTTTCCTGGAGCTGACGCCCTGAATTTGGACTTTTAGCCTACTTTACTGTGAAGAAATACATTTCTTTGTTAAAGCCATCCACTTGTGGTATTTCTGTTGTAGCAGCACTAGGTGACTAAGACACAAACATTCTTTACTAGTTAAGCTAAACTATTGTTTGGTTTTAAGATGACTTCAGGGGATATTTTTGGTTTAAGGTTTAAAGACTGACTCAGGGTAATAGTTTCAGGGGTTCATCCAGCCTCCATGACTCCAGAAAGTCTGGAATCCATGAGAACTTTAAATTCTGTTCTGTATTTCTCCCCTTTTGATCAGGATTCTTCTATAGAATCTTTGATCAAAATGTTCAGTAATGGTAGCCAGGCACCATACAGTTCTTCTGATCTCATGGCAAAGGAAGCAGTTGTTCATGTAGGCAATTAGCCACATATTTCATTTCTTCCTCCTTCTCCCTCTGTTGCTACAGGTGAATAGGGACCAGTTGTTGTACCTTGGAAGGCTGCTTGCAAGCTTTCAAGACCCCAGGCACTATGCAACGCACAGAAGTACTAAACACATTATTAGGCCAGTTGACTGGGATGTCCCGTGAAACCATGACCCGAAACCTCCAAACCAAGAAACGAAGCACACACATCTCTTGTCAAGCATTTTCTGAGACCATGTTTTTTTTTAGCAGAGTGCTTCTCAAACTTTAATATGCATGCACTTATCTGGAAGACTCATTAACAACCTGTGATACGCAGATGACACAACCTTCCTTAATAAAAGTGAAGAGGACTTGAAGCTCTTATTGATGAAGATCAAAGACTACAGCCTTCAGTATGGATTACACCTTAACATAAAGAAAACAAAAATCCTCATAACTAGACCAATAAGCAACATAATGATAAATGGAGAGAAGATTGAAGTTGTCAAGGATTTCATTTTACTTGGATCCACAATCAATGCCCATGGAAGCAGCAGTCAAGAAATCACACAATGCGTTGCCTTAGGCAAATCTGCTGCAAAAGACCTCTTTAAAGTGTTAAAAAGCAAAGATGTCGCTTTGAAGACTAAGGTGCACCTGACCCAAGACATGGTGTTTTCAATTGCCTCATATGAATGCGAAAGCTGGACAATGAATAAAGAAGACCAAAGAAGAATTGATGCCTTTGAATTATGGTGTTGGCAAAGAATATTGAATATACCTTGGACTGCCAGAATAATGAACAAATCTGTCTTGGAAGAAGTACAGCCAGAATGTTCCTTGGAAGCAAGGATGGCAAGACTACATCTCACATACTTTGGACATGTTATCAGGAGGGACCAGTCCCTGGAGAAGGACATCATGCTTGGTAAAGTGGAGGGTCAGTGAAAGAGAGGAAGACACTCAATGAGTTGGATTGACGTAGTGGCTGCATAGTGTTATTATGGGCTCAAAGATAACAACAATCATGAGGATGGTGCAGGATCGGGCACGGTTTTGTTGTGTTGTACATAGAGTTGCTATGAGTTGGAACTGACTCGACAGCGCCTAACAACAACAATAACAACAACAACACTCTAGGAGCTTCTGAAAAAGCAGACTCTGATTCAGTAGGACTGGGTGGGGCCTAGGAGTCTGCATTTCTAACAAGCTCTCAGGCAATGTTGATGATGGTCCATGGACCACACTTGAACAGCAAGGTTATAGTTGTGCTGTTTTGAATGGCATGCTTTGGTCTAATAGTTTTGAACTGGTCATTGTGATTATCTAGGAAAGCTTCTGATTTGTATTTGACCAATTTTTCATCCATTTCCTTTCCTGATCCCAGGAGGTTTGCTTGTTGCTATGGAGACCAACTGGAGTTGTAGAGAAAGCAGCTGCCAAGAGTTGGGAAAGAATTTGGGGGAGAGGAAACCATCACACTGGTGCTAAAAAAGGACCTGTGTCCTCCATGCCTAGCAATGTACACAACAGGGACACTTGCCTGTCAGCAGCACCCCTGCCCACACTCACCTTTACGATCTTACCCTTTTGCATGACTCAGACCCAGTGACTCATGGGGCTTGGCATAGAGTAAGTGCTCAGTAAATACTTGCTGGATGAATGAATCTAGAATAACACCTTCCCTCCACACTCATTCTTCTTACAGATGAGGAAACTGAGGCTTAGGGAGAGGAAGTGACTTGTTGGAGATGAGTTAATGGCATGGCTGGAAGAGAATCAAGTTCTCCTGTCTTCTACCGAGAGTCCCACCTTGTGCTGGACCCTGAGAGAGACATCAGAGAAGCACAGTCCAAGACAAGGCTCCAGAACCATAGCATGTTAGAACAGAGAGGACCTTCAAGATCATCTTACCCAGGGCTTCATAACCAAGGGTGTCTTGGAACCACCTGTACACAAGCCTGAGCCTCACCCCTGAAGACTCTGATTCAACAAGTCTATTTAGGCACTGCATGCTTATTAGGGATTGAATTGTGTCCCCCCCCCTCAAAATTTATATTGAAGTCCTATCCCATGTACTTGTGAATGTGACTTTGTTTGGAAATAGGGTTATCAGTTAACATGAATCCCCCTCTAAATGTAAGGTCTTCCCTGACAGCGCAGTACTCCCTGCTCTCCTCGCAGCTTTACTTTTTTAAACAGCACTTATCCCCTTCAAACAGACTGTTTAATTATTTATTTTGTTTATTGTCTGTCTTTCCCCACTAGAAAGAAAGCTCCGTAAGGACTTGAGGACAGAGATCTTTGTTTCATTCACTGCTACACCCCCAGAACCTAGGACAAAGCCTGGCACATAGTAGGTTCTCAACAAATACTTGTTGGATAAATCTAGTGAATGCGTGTTAGCTCTAATTATTATTTTAACATTTTGGCAACAGTAAGAGGCAGGAAAAGAACAATTTTAAGCACTGACATTTCATGATGAAAACCCCCAAACAATGTTTATGAGATCTTGCTAGATGAAAGGGCATAATACAAAAATAACCCATATACTATGATTACAAATTTGTAAAATGTATATAAGAAAAAAGGTGGTGCACAAAGTTATATTAGTTCCTGTCATAACTTTATGACTGACTTTTCCCTCTATTTTCTCATTATTTGTAATGTTGATTCTAAAATAAAATTTAACTGACCGCAGTATGAACAGCATGACATCCTTTATATACAAACAAAGGCAAGAGAATACTTTATCTTTTCTTTAGTGCATAGAACAGACCTGGAAAGCTATTACTCTGACCCTGCCACTGTGGTTTTCTCAGGGGAGAAGGAACACTATTGGGGATACTGATCGAAGGGCTTTTTCTGTAATGTTTAAATTATATACAAAAATAATGAGTTCTTATATTGTGTGATGAGATTTAAAAAAAAAAAAAAAAAATAGGCCGTAAGAAACCACTTAAAAATTCTTAAAGAAAACAAAGTGTGGTCCATAACTAAAGGAACACCTCTTTCTTTTCCTGCTCAGGCTCAAATTGCCTTCACCTATACACAAATGTAGGGGCTGGAGAGAGGTCTGGGGAGCCCCCCTGCCCCCTGAGGATATGGCTCCAAGTGACACCCCAAAGCCCTCACCTGCTTTGGGCTCAAATAAGGTGAGAAGAACGCCCTCTGTCCGCTTCCTGAAGGACTGTAAGATGCTCCCAGCAGAAACCCCCAGCCTGATTAGGGAGGAAAGAGTACTCAGAAAGCAGGGTACACAAAGGTTTAGTCAGCCTAGAGAGAAAAGGCTGGAGAAGGACTGTGGCCTCCCAAGGGCCCTCTGACTGCAAATTCCTCCAGCTCTGTGGTCTCTAGCCAGCAGCAAAGCCCGTTTCTCTCAAAGGCACACCCACATATGCCACATCACTGTGCACCAGCCTCCGATTACAGAAAAAAGGGCTCTTAATAAGCCTTTGGTGCTTCTGTTCATTTCTGAGAACCTTTGTGATGTATCTAAACCCTGCTTACCACAGAGAAATTGGGTGCGTGCAAAGCCTGTGAGGCCAGTTTAGGGCTCCTTCTTTCCTCTCCCCAGGCAACTCACCAACCACTCTCTTCTCCACTGCTCAGCCTGAGGAATTCTCTCTTTGCAGGTGACCAGGGTACAGCCTTCTAGACCTCTCACCAGGACAGTGAGTTCCGCAGCCATGAAGGCTGGGCCAATGTGCATTTTCCAGGCACTGTGCTGGTTTGTAGGATTCAGGGCACTTCAGCTCTCTCCTCCCCACCACAGGCCTGAAAGGGAGCAAAAACCACAAGTCCATTCCTGGGTCTGCCATCAAGCAAAGAGTGATAGCTCTGTGGATAAGCTGAGCCGCCTCCTAGCCACTGTGCCCCTGCAGCATCCCTCAGTACCCAGCCGGCACAATGGAGGACCATGGGGCTGGGGCACTACCCCAGGACAAGAATCCCTCCACCTGAGGAAGAACAACAGCAACAGTTTATGTTCATTGACAGTTTCCAAAGCACCTTGCTTAATCGGATGTAGGATTTTAGGTTCCGGAGGCTATTCACTCAGTTAAGTGTACAGATCAACCATCTGTTTGTTGACTGCTGACTCTGCCCTGTGTGCCTGGAACTGTACTAAGTTATGATCTAGTAGGAAAGAATCAGCAAGTATACAGATGTCTCTAACACAAAGAGGAGTAAGGCAAATGTCCACCCCCCTCCCCGAAGAAAAGAGAGTTAAATATTACTTTCTGTCGGATAACTAGTCAACAAACTTTTCTGAGTTCCTAGTAGGTAACGGGAGCCTTGGTGGCACAGTGGTTAAGAGCTCAGGCTGCTAACCAAAAGGTCGGCAGTTTGAATCTACCAGCTGCTCCTTGGAAACTGTATGGGGCAGTTGTGCTCTGTCCTATAGGGTCGCTATGAGTTGGAATGAATTTGATGGCAACGGGTTGTGGTTTAGTGGGTATTGAATGGGGGGCATTGGCGGTTCAGTGGTAGAATCCTCACCTTTCATGCAGGAGATCTGCGTTTTGATTCCCAGCCAAAGCACCTCATGCACAGCCACTACCCGTCTATCAGTGGATGGTTGCATGTTGCTATGATGCTGAAGAGGTTTCAGAGGAGCCTTCCAGACTAAGACAGACTAGGAAGAAAGTTCTGGAGAGCTACTTCTGAAAATTAGCTGAGGAAAATTATGGATCCAATCTGCAACAATCGTGGGGATAGTGCAGGACTGGGCAGCGTTTCGTTCCGTTGTGCATGGGGTTGCCGGGAGTTGCAGGCCCACTTTACAGAAGCTAACAACAACAACAGTATGTGTTGGGTGTTTTCATGTATTGATCACATATTGATACTCACAATAACCTTTTGAGGGAGGTGTTATACCATTTACAGATGAGAAAGAAGACAGATTTGCCCACCATTACACAGCTACTGAGTACCAAAACTGAGGTCCAAAGCCATGTTCTTCCTCCTGATCCTTGCTGTCAGGCCCAGGATGAGCACTGCAGGCCCAGGGAGAGCCAAACATCAGGACCTCCCCACTACTCCTCTACCTGCCTCACCCTCATTCCCACATCCCAGTGGCCTCTTCATTCATTCATTCACTTAGTCAAAGACCATTATTGAGCACCTACTAGGTGCAGAGCTCTTGGGGAAAGGATGACTTATAATGGCTTTTTCTCTAAAGGATCTCATAGCCTAGTAGGAGAGCATAGTGCATAAATAACTACAATGCAAGGCAAAGAGTATGAAATACATATGAGGGAGGGAAGGGGTGAGGAGGGGAAATCACAGACTATGTAGTAGACAAGTGTTAATTTTGGTGAAAGGAAAGACAACAAACAATATAGGGGAAGTCAGCACAGCTTGACCAAGTCAAAGCCATAGAATCTTCCTATACTCATCCAAACACCTTGAGAGACAGAGTTACTGGGGCTGAGGGCTAGGGACCATAGTCTCGGGGGACATCTAGGTCAAT
>NW_004444079.1:2671787-2673334 GCF_000243295.1 Trichechus manatus latirostris | reverse complement strand
GAAGTCCACCTTTCAGCCAAAGATTAGACAGGCCTATAAAACAAACAATAACACACGTGAGGAATGTGCTTTTTAGTTCAATCAAGCATAGGAGACCACATGGGCAACACCTGCCCAAAAGCAAAGACAAGAAGGCAGGAACGGATAGGAAAACTGGACCAATGGACATGGGGAACCAGGGTGGAAAGGGAAAGGGGGAGAGTGCTGACATATTGTGGGGATTGCAACCAATGTCACAAAACAATGTGTGTATAAATTTTTTTATTATTGAAAATAATGTTAAAAAGAAAATTAAAATGACTAGTAAACCATAAGTCACTGTTAACATTTTGATGTGTTGTTTTTCAGACTTTTCTCTTTGTATGTCTATACCTACACACACATATATATGTATGATCTACATGTTTGTATATGTATATCTACATGTATGTATATATGCATACGTATAAATCGTACATGTACCCATTACAGTCCAGTCGACTCTGACTCATAGTGACTCTATAGGACAGAGTAGAACTGCCCCATAGGGTTTCCAAGGCTGTAACCTTTACAGAAGCAGACTGCAACATCTTTCTCCCGAGGAGCAGCTGGTGGGTTGGAACTACTGAACTTTTGGTTGATAGTTGAGCCCTTAACCACTGCGGCACCAGAACTCCTTAGGATCATATATAGACACATATATAGTGTGTATAAATTTTTGAATGAGAAACTAATTTGCACTGTAAGCTTTTACCTAAAACACAATAAAATTTAATAATAATAATAACGTTTAAAAAGCAGGAAATACAGATAAAGTGCCAGACCAAGTTCAAAGAAGGGAAAAATGACTTTAATTTAGGAAACTCTTTGTGGAGGAAGGGACACTGAGATGGGCCTTGAGGACATTTAAGTTTTGGTCACCAGATACATAGGGAAGGCTTCCTAGATTCAGGAAACACCCTAAGCAAAGGTGTTGGCAGGAAGAGAGTGGGAAGAAGGAGGAAATGGAAGACTATAGGAGTTCATGTGGTGTGAGGACAGTGCATCTGAAGGGGGGTAAAACCAAAACTAACTGCCATCGAGTCAACCTCGACTCATGGCGACCCCATGTGTATCAGAGTGGAACTGTGCTCCATAGGCTTTTCAATGGCTGATTGTTGGGAAGTAGATCGCCAAGACTTTCTTCTGAGGTGCCTCTGGGTGGACTTGAACCTCCGACGTTTTGTTTAGCAGCCAACCATGTTAACCATTTGCACCGCCCAGGGACTCCAAAGAGATGTAAGTCTGGAAACACACCATAGGCGTTCTATAATATTTACTACCTAAAGAAAAAAAAAAAGCGGTGAATTTGGGCCAAGTTACAGGGGACCTAAAATGTCAAGCTACAGAGTCTGGAGCTTGTTTGTTGGTAGTGGGGAGACATTGATGGGATTTCCAATGTCCCTCTTTGACAGATATCATGGATTGAATTGTGTCCCCCAAAAATATCTGTCAGCTTGGCTGGGTCATGATTCCCAGTATTGTATGGTTTTGTACCATTTTGTAAATCTGATGTGATTTCCTTATGT
>NW_004444079.1:2668429-2670243 GCF_000243295.1 Trichechus manatus latirostris | reverse complement strand
GTTTTAAGATGACTTCAGGGGATATTTTTGGTTTAAGGTTTAAAGATTATCTTAGGGCAATAGTTTCAAGGGTTCATTCTCCCTCCATGGCTCCAGAAAGTCTAGACTTGATGAGAATTTGAAATTCTGTTATACAGTTTTCCCCTTTTGATCAGGATTCTTCTATAGAATCTTTGATCAAAATGTTCAGTAACGGTAGCCAAGCACCGTCTAGTTCTTCTGATCTCATGGCAAAGGAGGCAGTTGTTCATGAAGGCAATTAGCCACACATTCCATATCCTCCTCCTATCCCTGACTCTCTTTCATCCTCTGTTGCTCCAGGTGAATAGAGACCAATTGTTGTACCTTGGATGGCCACTTGAAAGCTTTTAAGACCAAAGAACTAGAAGGTAGACCAGAAGCACTAAACACATTATTAGGCCAATTAACTAGGATGTCCCATGAAATCATGACTCTAAACCTCCAAACAAAGGAACTAAATCTCATGAGGTGTTTGGGTGTACATAAGCATCCTCAGCAGCTACTCTCTCTTTTTTTTTTTTGTCATTGTTATAAATATATCCGTCACACAACTTTTGCCAATTCAACCTTTTACAGGTATACAACTTATTGACAGCAATTACAGTAATTGGTTGTGCAACACTACCCTTAATCAATGCCATTTTTCCATCACCATTAACCTCCCTTTTTCCCCTCCTTCCCATCACTGGTAACCGCTAATAAACTTTGGTCTCTATACATTTGCCTTTTTATGTAAGTGAGGTCATACAACATTTGTCCTTTTGTGATTGGTTTATTTCACTCAGCATAATGTCTTCAAAGCTCCATCCATACTATAGCATGTATCAAGACTTCATATCTCCTACTAGCTGAGTAGTATTCCATTGTATGTATGTACCGTATTTTATCCATTCATCTGTTGGTGGGCATTTAGGATGTTTCCACCTTTTGGCTATTGTGAATAGTGCTTCAATGAACGTTGGTGTACAAGTTTCTTTTTAAAAGAGTCTCTACTGCTAGGAGCCCTAATACATGGCATAAACAGAATAGGAAACATAAGTAACAATGCACAAACACCAGAAGAGAAACTAGATAACCGGGAGCACCTAAAAATCAAACATTTATGCTCATCAAAAGATTTCATCAAAAGACAAAAAAGACAACATACAGACTGGGAAAAAAATTTTGGCTATGACAAAGCCAATCAGTGTCTAATCTCTAAAATCTACAAGATACTGCAAAACCTCAACAACAGAAAGACAAATAACCCAATTAAAAAATGGGCAAAGGAAGAAGACATTCAGGGGGCTAACAGACGCATAAAGAAATGCTCACGATCATTAGCCATTAGAGAAATGCGAATCAAAACTACAATGAGATATCATCTCATCCCAACAAGGATAGCATTAATCCAAAAAGCACAAAATAATAAATTTTGGAGAGGTTGTGGAGAGACTGGAACACTTATACACTGTTGGTGGGAATGTAAAATGGTAAACCACTTTGGAAATCAATTTGGTGCTTCCTTAAAAAGCTAGAAATAGAAGTACCATACAATCCAGCAATCCCACTCCTTGGAATATATCCTAGGGAAATAAGAGCCATCACATAAATAGATATATGCATGCCCATGTTCATTGCAGCACTGTTCACGACAGCAGAAAGATGGAAACAACCTAGGTGCCCATCAACAGATGAATGAGTAAACAAATTATGGTATATTCACACAGTAGAATACTACATAACGATAAAGAACAACGAAGAAGCCGTGAAACATAACATGGAGGAATCCGGAGGGCATTATGCTGAGTGAA
>NW_004444079.1:2655120-2667498 GCF_000243295.1 Trichechus manatus latirostris | reverse complement strand
GAATGGCCACAGGAAATCAGGGGTGGAAAGGAGGAGTGTGCTGTCACAGTATAGGGAGAGCAATTAGGGTCACGTAACAATGTATGTATAAATTTTTGTATGAGAGACTAACTTGAATTATAAACTTTCACTTAAAGTACAACAATAAAATAAATAAATAAATAAATAGTCTCTGCTTTCAAGTCTTTTGGGTATATACCTAAGAGTGAAATTGCTGGGTCATATGGTAGTTCTAGTTTTAGCTTTTTGAGGAACCACCACATTGTTTTCCACAATGGCTGTATCATTTTATATTACCACCAGCAATGGGAATACAATTTCCTATATCCTCGCCAACATTTGTTAGTTTCAGTTTTTTGTTTTTAAATCTTTTTTTATCCAACCTGTTGTGAGTGAAATGGTATCTTATTGTGGTTTTGATTTACATCTCTCTGACGGCTAATGATGCTGAGCATCTTTTCATGTCTTTGGTGGCCATTTGAGTGTCCTCTTTGGTGAAATGTCTATTTGAGTCTTTAGACTTTTTTATGATTGGGTTATTTGTCTTTTTGTTGTTAAGTTTTATGCGTATTTTGATTATTAGATTCTTATTGGATACATGGTTTCCAAAGATATTCTCCTAGTTAGTAGCTTGTCTTTTCATTTTTTTTAAAGTCTTTTGATGAACAAAAGTTTTTCATTTTTATGAAGTCCCATTTATTTATTGTTTTTTGCTGTTTGTGCTTTTGTTATTATATTTGATAATCCATTGTTAAAAGCTAAGCCCAACAGCATTGCCCCAGCATTTTATTCTGAGAATTTTATGGCTCTAGTTTTCACATTTAGGTCCTTAATCCGTTTGGAATGTGTTTTTGTGTATGGCATGAGGCATGGATCTTGTTTCATTTTTCTGCATATGGAAATCCAATTTTCCCAGCACCATTTATTGAAGGGACTCTTGTTTCCCCATAAAACGGACTTAGTACCCTTGTCAAAAATAAATTGACCATAGCTATGGGTTTATTTCTGGACTCTCAATTGTATTCCATTGGTCTATGTGTCTATTGTTATACCAGTACCATGCTGTTATGATTACTGTAGCTGTATAGGTATGTTTTAAAATCAGGAAGTGTGAGTCCTACTTTCTTCTTCTCTTTCAACATTGTTTCAGCTATTTGGGGCCTCTTCTCATTCCATATAAAGTTAAGGACTAGTTTTTCTATTTCTGTAAACAAGGCTGTTGGAATTTTGTTCGGGATTGCAATGAATCTAGAGATCCCTTTGGGTAACATTAACATTTTAACAATATTAAGTCTTTCAATCCATGAACATGGAACATCTTTCCATTTAAGTAGTCTTTAGTCTCTTTCAGCAGTATTTTATAGTTTTCATTGTATAAGTCCTTCACATCCCTGGCTAGATTTATTTCTAGGTATTTTATTCTCTTGTATTGTAAATGGAATTGTTTCCCTAATTTTCCTTTCAGATTTCTCATTGCTGGTGTATAGAAACCCAACTGATTTTTGTTTGTTGACCTTGTACTCTGCAACTTTGCTAAATTCCTCTATTAGCTCTAGAAGTTTTCCTGTGGACTTTTTGGGATTTTCTCTATATAGGATCATATCATCCACAGATAGAGATAATTTTACTTCTTCTTTTCCAATCTGAATACCTTTTATTTCTTTTTCTTGTCTTATTGCTCTGTCTAGGACTTCTAATACAATGTTAAATAGAAGTGGTGAGGGTGAGCACCCTTGTCTTACTTCTGATGGCAAGGGGAAAGCTCTCAGTCTTTCTCCATTAATTATAATGTTGGCTGTTGGCTTTTCATATATTCCCTGAATCATATTGAGGAATTTCTCTTCTATTCCAATCTTCTTTAGGGTTTTCATCAAGAAAGGTGTTAGATTTTATCCAGTGCTTTTTCTGCATCCATGGAGATGATCGTGTAGTTCTTTTCCTTTGTTCTATTGATCTGGTGTATTATGTTGATTGATTTTCTAATGTTGAACTATCCTTGCATTCCTGGAATAAATCCCACTTGGTCATGGTGTATGACTCTTTTAATATACTGTTGGATTCTGTTCGCTAGTATTTTGTTCAGGATTTTTGCATCTATATTCATAAAAGATACTGACCTGTAGTTTTCCTTTCTTATGGTGTCTTTGCCTGGTTTGGGTATCAGGGTTGTGTTTGCTTCATAGAATGAATTAGGGAGTATTCCTTCCTTCTGTAAGTTTTGGAAGAGTTTAAACAGTATTAATGTCAATCCTTCTCTAAATGTTTGGTCGCATTCTCCAGTGAAGCCATCTGGTCCAGGACTATTTTTTTGTTGGGACATTTTTGATCACTGATTCAATCTCTTGTTATGGGTCTGTTGAGACTTTCTATTTCATCTTGAGTCAGTTTGTGTAGGTTGTGTGCTTCTAAGAATTTGTCCATTTCATGTAGGATATGCAGTTTGTTGCCATACAGTTGTTCATAATATTCTGTCATAATTCTCTTTATTTCTATCAGGTCAGTTGTAATATCCCCTCTTTCATTTTTTATTCTGGTTATTTACTTCTTTGTCAGTCTAGCTAAAGGTTTGTCAATTTTATTAATCTTTTCAAAGAACCAACTTCTGGTTTTATTGATTCTCTCTATTGTTTTTCTGGTTTTGGTTTTATTTATTTCTGCTCTGATCTTTGTTATTTCCTTTCTTCTGGTAGGTTTAGGCTTACTTTGCTCTTCTCTTTCTAGTTCCTGGAGTTGTTGGGTTCGGCTGTTAATTTGAGATCTTTCTTCTTTTTTATGTAGGTCCATAAGGTTTTCAATGGCTGATTTTTTGGAAGTAGATCACCAGGCCTTTCTTCCCAGGTACCTCTGGGTAGACTCAAACCTGCAACCTTTTGGTTAGCAGCTTAGTGCATTAACTGTTTACACCACCCAGGGACTGCCCTCATGACATAGAGAATGCAAAAGGGCTTTACGAGTTGTAAATTAAGCTGGTAGTATTATGTTTGTGATTATCAGTTTACATAGATTGAGTTTCCTGTTATTATTCTCTCTTATAGCATCCTGTTCTTTTTCTTCATAGCCTTCACCAATTTTTATAACGACATTATATATTATCATTATTGCTAACCACATAGTTTACTTGTTTGGTTCCTACCTCCTCACTACAGTGTGAGCTACACTGGGGCAGGAGTAACGTCTAGTTTTGCTCCTCATTCCTTTCCCGATGTCCAGCTCACTGTGTAGAATGTAATGAAGGTTTAAGGAATAATTGACTGATTAGTTTTTTGAGGATCTACCATCCATCCTCACTAGAGACTAAGCCAGTCTGTCTTGCTCACTGCTGAAGCCTGGCACATTTGTAAGAAATTAATAAATGTTTTTTTGGAAGTTAAAATGAATAAATCTCTTTAAATACTGGCTTCATTGTGAAGTTCTGTTGCTGAAGAAATCTGCCATGTTTCTCAGTTGCCCCACTGTGGTGCAATGGATCACTTTTATACGACCTTTCTCGCCATGGTCTTGTAATTCCCACCCAGGTGATTGGGTGGGACTCTGCAAATAAGGTAATTGTGGCCCACCGAGGGGATTGGTCAGTTTTACCATCCACTAGGCCTAAAGAGAGACACTGAGAGAGAGAGAATAGGAGCTGTAACACGGAAGACTGAGAGAAGCAGTGGCAGAGACATGGTGGCAAAAAAAACCAGGAGACCAGGCCTGTAGGAGACAGTGTGGTGACCCACAAGGAGTGAGAAAACTGAGTGCTTTCAGGCTAAAGGTTTGGTGACAGAGTAGGGTGCCTGCGGGCATTTGGTAGACCCACAGAGCTAGAGCTGAGCCTCTTTGGGCCGAGTCTTACTGTCAGAGTGGGGTGCTTCTGGGCACTTATTGGCAGAGCTAAAAGAGCTTTGTAACATTTGCCCAGCAGGCCAGAGGCCAGGTCAAGGTGCCAAGGGGCCAAGGGGAAAGGACCAGAGAGAGACTTGCCTGCAGCACAGCTGAGAAGAGGCTGTCCTGAAAGAAGAACTGTATCCTGAGTGTTCCTAAACCTAAATTGTAACCTGTTATTCCCTAATAAACCCCATAATCATTGAGTAATGTCTGTGAGTTCTGTGTGGCCACTGCAACGAATTATTGAACTCAGTAGAGAAGTAGAGTGCACAGTGGGAAGGACAGATGGTGTCAGAATTGGTAAAAAGGGCCGGTGAGAGGAGGTACGTCTGACATCAGCCTCATAGGAATCAACTTTGGGCTGTTGATTTTGATTCTCCTTCCCCCTTGTGAAGTTAGAGGAGGTCAGACACCTCCACCATGCCATTCTTACACCTTCTGTGATCCAAATGCCCAGACACGACTCCGCACCTACCTTCCTTGCCTCTTGCCCTTCCCCCACATCCTCCTCTGCTCCAGTCCAGACAAACTGCTCACCATACCCTACCCCAGGCATGCTCGTGCCATCTGCAGACCCTCTGCCTAAACGTCACTGAAAGTCCTGCCTAAACTTCCTTCCTTTTCAAACTTTCCACACACACACAACCCACCGCCCTGCATAAAATAGCATGTGAGAGTGTGTGTGTGTGTATAATAGCACAACTTTGTACCTAAATGGGGATTTCTATTTGGAAAAAATGCTTTCACATACATGGTGTTATTCAAGACAAATAATAGCATGATTGGCAGCGCAGACATTTGGCAAATCGACAAATTAGTGGACTAAGGCTCAAGGAAATTATATTTGTAATTTTCAAATCAGGATTGTGACTTATTTGTGAATCCATGAAATCAATTTGGTTGAGCAAGCCCCACAAAAGGAAGAAAGAAGAAAGGGAGGGAGGAAGAAAGAAAGAGAGGAAAAAAAAGAAAAATACATAAAAATATACCACACATACTAAAAATAAGTATTATCTGTGAAGCTCTTGTTATGCATGTGTGTGGGTTTGTGTGTGTGTGCCAACTAGATTGTGATGTAAAATGTATTTCTTCACACCCATGTTCATTGCAGCACTGTTCATGATACTAAAAAGATGGAAACAACCTAGGTGCCCATCAACAGATGAATGGATAAACAAGTTATGGTATATCCACACAATGGAATACTACGCAACGATAAAGAACAATGATGAATCCGTGAAACTTCTTATAACGTGGAGGAATCTGGAAGGCATTATGCTGAGTGAATTTAGTCAGTTGCGAAAGGACAAATATTGTATAAGACCACTATTATAAGAACTCAAGAAAAGGTTTAAACACAGAAGAAAACATTCTTTGATGGTTACGAGGGTGGAGAGGGAGGGAGGGGGTATTCACTAACTAGATAGTGGACAAGAATTATCTTAGGTGAAGGGAAGGACAACACACATCACAGGGGAAGTCAGCACAACTGGACTAAACCAAAGCTAAGAAGTTTCCTGAATACAACCAAACACTTCGAGGAACAGAGTAGCGGGGGCAGGGGTCTGGGGACCATGGTTTCAGGGGACTTCTAGGTCAATTGGCATAATAAAGTTTATTAAGAATAAAAGTATTTCTTACTATGGCTCATAGTCAAAACGACTGGATGTATAGCATGCTGAAGGTTAATTAAACTCATTGACGTCGAGTCAATTCTCACTCAGCAACTCTACAGGACGGAGTAGAACTGCCCTATAGGGTTTCCAAGGAGCGGCTGGTGGATTCCAACTGCTGACCTTTTGGTTAGTGTTTTAGTTGTCTAGTGCTGCTACTACAGAAATACAACAAGTGGATGACTTTAACAAAGAGAAATTTATTTCTTCATTATACCAGGAATCATGGCCCAGCCAAATTGATACACACATTTTTGGGGGGACATAATTCAATCCATGACATTCCACTCTTTGGCCCCCCAAAAATCACATCCTTGCAACATGGAAAACATATTCACCCCATCATATCATAGCAAAAGTCTTAATTCCAAGTCCAAAATCCAAAAATTCCTCTTCATCTGTGAAATCTAGAATACAAGCTATCTGCTTCCGAAGGTACAATGGCAGAACAGGCACAAGCTGGACATTTCCATTACAAATGAGAGAAACTGGAGGGAAAGAAGGGATAACAGGCACCAAGCAAGTCAGCAGAACACATTACATTAGCCCTCAAGGCTTTGAAAATAATCTGTCCTCTGAGACAATTTACACAATGGCCCTGCCCTCCAGACTCTAGGTATTGGCCACACTCTCCAGATTCTGAGTGGAGACCCCTCAGCCCTGGGCTTCAGCTCCACCTTCCAGACCCACTGGGACAGCAACTCTGCTCCCTTGGCTTTAGGCGCACCATTCTCCCAGTCCACCTGAGTGGCAACTCCACCCTTAAAAGCACCAGAGGCCATTGCTCCACTCTTTGAAACCACTGAGGTCATGGCTGTACCTTTTGAGACCAAGGTAGCTCGGCTTCTTGTGTCCCTTTTCTCTTCAGCTTTTTTCCTGGTTTCTTAGCCTCTTGGCTCCTCGGGCCTCATGCCTGTATCTGCCCTGCTCGGACAACTGTTCTAAAGCTCTATAGCTCCACCAGTAAGTGCCCGGAGGCACCCCACTCTGCCAGGAAGCCTCCTGCGCACAGACACTCAGCTCCCTCGCTCCTTGGGTTAGCTCCAGTGCCGTCTGGCACTGGTCTCCTGGTTCTGCGGCTGCCTGTTCTCTGCTGTTGCCACCTCTCTACCGATGAAAGTTCTCTACTGCTGCTGGTCCTCTGCCGCTGCTGCTCCTCTATCATTCAGTTTCGAAACCACTTCCACGTTTTAGGTATCTGTTAGAGCAGCACCCTACTCTCGGTACCAAATTCTGTCTTAGTCATCTAGTGCTGCTACAACAGAAATACCACAAGTGGATGGCTTTAACAAAGAGAAATTTATTTCTCCACAATACCAAGAATCATAGCCCAGTCAAATTGATATACACATTTTTGGGGGGACATAATTCAATCTGTGACAGTTAGCAGCCAAATGCTTAACCACTGTGCCAACAGGACTCCAAAGTTTAACTAGCAGAGCTTAAGAGCTACAAAACAGAGTGGAGATTGAAAGGACCAGAGCGGTCCCAGAAATGGGAGTCAGCTCAAGTTTGGAGGCATGATGTAAATCTCAGCTGGGCCAGTGTAGGCCCTAGGGAAGCCAGGTGCGCTGGGGGAAACCAGCTGTGGGTTGTGGGTGCAGATAGTGTAAGGTGCTAGCCGCTATTCTGGAGAGGCCCCAGCCACGGCAGCACTTACGTGGAGGTGCTGAGACCAGTGCTGGGGTCGGGTTAGGAGCTCTAGTTTGGGATATCAGCAATGTCTGAGCAAGCCATCTGTGTGTACCAATCCTATGTAGCCTAGGGCAGTGGTTCTCAGCATATGGTTCCCAGGCCAGCAACATCAACATCATCTGGGCACTTGTTAGAGCTGCAAATCCTCAGCTCCCACCCTAGACCGCTTGATTCAGAGATTCCGGGGGAGGGTTTTAACGAGCCTTCCAGGTGATTCTGAGGCATGCTCAAGTCTGGGAACCACTTCCCTGGGGATGCTTTTGCATGCTGTTTGCCATTCTGTATTTGACACTATGCTATCTAGGCAAAGTCTGGCCTGAAAGCAGCCTTCCTGGAAACTAGAAGTCCTGGGCCTCCAATCCAGGCCTTTTGATACAATTCCAGCACTCTTTCACCACCCCACTCAGCCTCACAGTTTACGTAGCACTTTCACACACATCACTTACGTGCAAACTAGTGCTGGGTATATCCTTCTTACTCTGTGTGCCTTCCACACTGCTGGACTCAGCCCACACTGTTTTTGTCTACGTAGTACATTTTTGTATATTGCTTTGAAAATGTTCTCAAGTAGTGTCTATTCTGCCTTCTCTGTTAGACCAAGTGCTCCCTGGGCAGAACCTGAATCTGTCCTCTCTGGGTCTTCCACTTTTTCCCATCCTGCTGGTGCTGGGCTCAGTACTCAGTAGGCAAACACTGGTCCAAGCACCTGACTCACTCATCAACCCTAGCCAGACAGCCGCCCCCAGGCTGAGGTTCCCAGCACTCTCACGGCCCCGTAACCTTGCGGTAACCTTGATGCGCCTACCCAGCACCTGCAGCCCATTTCCTCCCGCAGGACTCCTACCTGTTACCTAATGAGAGAGGCGCTGAGCTGTGCGTGGGTGCTGGCTCCCAGCAGTGAGAACCTTTACCACCCCACTTCCTGTGTTGACTGGTATTGTGCTTTTGGGTCCCTGGTGCCTGAGTGAGCTATCAACATTCACAACTACTTCCCACTACTACCTGAAGCTCAGTTTCCACATCTGTCTAGGTGATAAAAATACCTAACACCTAGAGATGGTTCAGAGGATAAAAGGAAATACTGTGTGTGAATAACTTAGCATAGTTCATGGCATATAGTAAGTATCTGATAAACAGCCCTCCTTATAGTTATATAAGGGCTTAGCCATGGTTTCCGCTTACATAGCCAGGTAAGCGCCTGTTCTCTGCAAAACTGGGTCTCTTGGAGAATGTTGTGTGGTCTTGTGAAGAGAGCCTCAGATTTGGTGTCCCGCAGAGCTGGCTTCAAACCCTGACTCTGCCTGCGGTTGTTGTTAGTTGCCATTGAGTTGGCTGAACAAATAATCCAAGAAGCT
This sequence comes from Trichechus manatus latirostris, assembly GCF_000243295.1. Taxonomy (NCBI): domain Eukaryota; kingdom Metazoa; phylum Chordata; class Mammalia; order Sirenia; family Trichechidae; genus Trichechus; species Trichechus manatus. Next base: position 2,658,908 of record NW_004444079.1, on the reverse strand, counting down.
GGACTCTGTGAAGAAGAACGTGGCATCAGCATTGGAGGAAGACTCACTAACCACCTGCGATACGTAGATGACACAACCTTGCTTGCCACACCCCAGGGAAACTCTCTTTACATTGGATCAGGGATTTTACCTGAGAATGGGTATTACATCCCACCCTAATCTTCCTCAACATAATCTAATCTTGCCTCATTAACCATAGGCAGAGATTAGGATTTACAACACATAGGAAAATCACATCAGATGACAAAATGGTGGGCAATCACACAATACTGGGAATTATGGCCTAGCCAAATTGATACACATATTTTTGGGGGGCACAATTCAATCCATGACTCTAGGTAAGGACCTGTGGAGCTCTGTTCTGAACTCTTGGAAAGACCAAGAGAAAGAAGAGAACAAGGTCTCTGTACAGGCCAGAGAGGGAGAGGCCCCAGGTTAATAAAAGAAATAGCGGGAAGCCCCCAACTCATCCCCTGTAGCAGCACCCCAAGCCTCTGTGGAACATCTTAGTTTTCCTGTAGAATGTGGGAAGTGATTGTATTGAATAAACGGAAATGTAATATTATCCATGAGCTGTGAGGTGTAATTACTGAGAAAACTCCACATGAGCTGATGCTAAGCAGCCATCCACGCCTTAATAGACACAGCCCACTCTCGACTGACCCACAAGTGGTCATTCTGATGAGAAACCTAGAAACAATCCAGCCTTGGTTAGGCTGCCCATGGTGTAGAAGAAATATAAACAAGTTGCAAATTGAAATAAAACTTGATCTGCCTCAGTTGGAAGGATCTCCCACATATGACTGTCAGCCACAGGTGGAACCCCTGGCATTTCATATTTAAAGTCAAAGAATCATAGTCTGGGGAGCAAGTCTGGCTTTTGGGTTGAAGACCATAAAGTCATCTTCCCCATCAGAGGCAGTTAGTCTTTGACCTTTCTAAGGCAACACTGGAACTTATAGTCATGATGTATTTACCCATTTAGGGCAAACTGAGTTAACCATCAGAGGTCAGTGGTGAGATAAGTGGTCCCTGGGAACATGTAGTATATCCCAGCACCTGGAGAGACAGGAAGGGATCTCTGAGTGGGCCCACAGAACAAGAAGTACCAGGAAGCCAAGGGATTGGAGAGGAGTCCAGGTGACAGACACAAGTGCCTCTGCTCCATACGGCCCAGGTTGCCACTGAGAAAGCAGGTAGACTGTTTCACTGCCCCACACCATCATGGCTTTTAGGGTGGCTCAAACCACTGGCCATAGCCTGCTGCTACACCTGAAAAGTAATCCTGAGCTTCCCCCTAAACCCTCTTTCAGAACTGCAACACATTAAGGAAACAGACAACTACGGAAAGAATAGGAGAGAATGCTACAAGAGCAATTCCTACCTTGTCCAAAATACACTCCAACCTCCTCCTACCTCCTCCTCCCCTTTACCATAACCTCACCCACCACCTAATGAATGTCCACCATGTACCAGACACCAGTAATTGCTCATCATCTCCCATGTCCCCTACCAAGCACCCTCTCCTCCAAGCACATCATGCCTTTCTCTATCCAAATCCTACCAAACTCTCAGTGTCCAGCTCATATCCTACTTCTTCCATGAAGTCAGCCTTGACCTTTGAGAACAGTAGGTCTCTAATGGCATGAATCAAGGTTCTATTTTGGCTTTAACCTGTCAATATTCTCTATCGGGACTTGAATAAACCCAAAGATGGTAAGCTTATCCAAGTTGTCATCACATCACCAGATGGCTGAATCCAGATTTCAAAAGTTTCCATTTATAGGCTGAAATGATGGACTAGAACCACCAAAATGAAATCTGTGAGGCTAGAAAGGTATGAGCCCACAGGAAAAACTATGTTAATTGGAGCTGTGTAAGTATGGAGTCTTAAACAAGGAAACAAACATCTTCCTATATTTTGTCCTCGTCAGATAATATCTGGATCATTAAACAGAAATCAACCTGAGGTCAAAGAACAGCTGACAAGGGACACAGAAACCAAGTCCTTTGAAGAATGGTTGGAGACACTGGGGATGTGTATTTTGGAGAAGAGAAGATTTTAATGATAGATGGAGGAGGCTAGACAGTCTGGGCAGAAGGTAGATCCTTCTGGGGATGGGTTATGAGGAGATATATTTTGACTCAGCATAAAAAATAACTTTCTAATAATTAAACCATCCTACATTGAAACACCAATAATTGAACATGGTAATTATTAAATCTAAATGTGATAATTATTGATGATTGGAATGCAAAAGTTGGAAACAAAGAAGAAGGATCAATAGTTGGAAAATATAGCCTTGGTGATAGAAATGACGCTGGAGATAGCATGATAGAATTTTGCAAGACCAATGACTTATTCATGCAAATACCTTTTCTCAACAACATAAACAAAGACTATACATGGGGACCTCAGCAGATGGAATACACAGGAATCAAATCAACTACATCTGTGGAAAGAGACAATGGAGAAGCTCGATAACATCAGTCAGAACCAGCCCAGGGGCCAGCTGTGGAACAGACAATCAATTGCTCATATGCAAGTTCAAACTGAAGCTGCAGAAAATTAAAATAAGTCCGCGAGAGCCAAAATAAGACCTTGAGTATATCCCACCTGAATTTAGAGACTATCTCAAGAATAGATTTAACAGATTGAACACTAATAACTGAAGTCCAAATGAGTTATGGAATGACATCAAGGACATCATACATGAAGAAAGCAAAAGGTTATTAAAAAGAAAACGAAGAAAGAAAAGACCAAAATGGATGTCAGAAGAGACTCTGAAACTTGCTCTTGAACTTAGAGTAGCTAAAGCGAATGGAAGAAATGATGAAGTAAAAGTGCTGAACAGAAGATTTCAAAGGGTGGCTGGAGAAGACAAAGTAAAATATTATAATGAAATGTGCAAAGACCTGGAGTTAGAAAACCAAATGGGAAAAACGTGCTCAGCTTTTCTCAAACCGAAAGAACTGAATAAAAAATTCAAGCCTCAAGTTGCAATATTGAAAAACTCTATGGGCAAAATACTGAACGATACAGGAAGCATTAAAAAAAAGATGAAAGGAATACACAGAGTCACTATACCAAAAAGAGTTGGTCGATGTTCAACCATTTCAGGAGGTAGCATATGATCAAGAACCAATGGCACTGAAGGAAGAAGTCCAGGATGCACTGAAGATATTGGCCACATAAACAAGGCTCCAGGAATTGACGGAATACCAACTGAGACGTTTCAACAAATGGAGGCAACGCTGGAAGCGCTCACTTATCTATGCCAAGAAACTTGGAAGACAGCTACCAGGCCGACCAACTGGTTGTACCCATTCCAAAGAAAGGTGATCCAACAGAATGTGGAAATTATAGAAAAATATCATCACTATCACACTCAAGTAAAATTTTGCTGAAGATAATTAAAAAATGGTTGCAGCAATATATTGACAGGGAACTGCCAGAAATTCAAGCCAGATTCAGAAGAGGATGTGGAACGAGGGATATCACTTCTGATGTCAGATGGATCTTGGCTAAAAGCAGAGAATACCAGAAGGATGTTTACCTGTGTTTTATCGATTCTGCAAAGGCATTCGACTGTGTGGATCATAACAAATTATGGATAACATTGTAAAGAATGGAAATTCCAGAACATTTGATTGTGCTCAAGAGGAACCTGTACGTGGACGAAGAGACAGTTGTTCAAATAGAACAAGGGGATACTGTGTGGTTTAAAGTCAGGAAGAGTGTGTGTCAGGGTTATATCCTCTCACCTTACTTATTCAATCTATATGCC
>NW_004444079.1:2647873-2654750 GCF_000243295.1 Trichechus manatus latirostris | reverse complement strand
TGTTAAAAAGCAAATATGTCACTTTGAGGACTAAGGGGTGCCTGACCCAAGCCATGGTATTTTCAACTGCCTCATATGCATGCGAAAAATGGACAAAGAATAAGGAAGACCCAAGAATTGATGCCTTTGAATTATAGTGTTGTCGAAGAATATTGAATATACCATGGACTGCCAGAAGAACAAACAAGTCTATCCTGGAAGAAATACAGCTAGAATGCTCCTTAGAAGCGAGGATGGTGAGACTTCATCTCACATAGTTTGGACATGTTATCAGGAGGGTCCAGTCCCTGGAGAAGGACATCATGCTTGGTAAAGCAGAGAGTCAGCGAAAGAGAGGAAGACCCTCAACAAGATTAATTGACACTGCAACGATAGGCTCAAGCATAGCAACAATTCTGAGGATGACACACGACCAGGCACTGTTCCACCCTGTTGTACATAGGATCGCTATGAGTAGGAACAGACTCTACAGCACCTAACAACACAACAGCACTGAAACATGGTCCTTGAAAGGAGCAAGTTTCTCACCCCCTGATTATGTTTGTCCAGTTCTCAGTGACCACCTGATGAGGATGCAGTGAAAAGAATTTTGCATTTGTTGGGGTGGGGGGATGTGATGAGCATGGGTTAGCTTGCCTTCCCAAGTCCCTTCCAATTCTACATAATTCTATATGCTACATTCCTTCCTCATTGATGTCCTTAGGTAGCAAAAGCTAAGTTGAATATGCCAATGAATTGATGGCAACAGTTGGGGAGGGTATTAGAAGAAGGTTGGGAAGGTGGGGAGTTCACAGCGAGCTTGGGATACAGCTTCCTCCCAGAGGTGTCAGGACTGGAAGTGCCAGAGAGGAGCTCTGACCCCATGTCCTGGGATTCTTCCTCCTTAAAAGCAGTTTCTGAAGGTATCTTATTTTCTTTGTGCTGCTATAACAGAAATATCACAAGTGGGTGGCTTTAACAAACCGAAATTTCTTTTCTCACAGTTTAGGATGCTAGAAGTTTGAATTCAGGGCGTTGGCTCTAGGGGAAGGCTTTCTCTGTCCACTCTGGGGGAAAATCCTTGTCTGTTTCCTTGGTTCCTTGGTGATCTCCAGGTGACATCGATTTTGCTCCATTTGTGCTTGCTTCTGTGCCTAAATTGCTCCTTTTATATCTCAAAAATGATTGGCTGAAGACACACCTTACACTGATAAGGCCTCGTTAGCATAACAGAGAAAAACCTATTCGCAGATGGGATTATATCCGTATATATAGTGGTTACAATTTACAACACATATTTTGGGAGGACACAGCTTAATACATAACATTAGGCAGAGAAGAGAGGAAAAGAGACCCCAATAGAACAAATAGAGTCTGAAAAGCCTTCTCCTCAAGATGCTGAAACTCAATAGCGATGCATTATCAGGGAGGGTTATAAACAATGTGTGCAGGAGAAAAAGAGAGGAGATGACTATGGGGTAGGATCCTAGTCCAAAAACCCGTTGCCGTCAAGTCGATTCCGACTCATAGCGACCCCATAGCAGAGTAGAACTGCTGCATAGGATTTCCAAGGAGTGCCTCGTAGATTCAAACTGCCGACCTTTTGGTTAGCAGCCAAGCTCTTAACCACTGCACCACCAGGGTTTCCAAGCTCCTAGAGGATGGCATTATTTGGCTAGAAGGGGAGGGTGATAACAGGGCCATGGGGTGGGGCAAAGAAACAACATGTCTTGTGTGGGTGCCTCTGGCTGTGCAGTCATTGTCCTTACATGATTGTGGGCTAAGATGGGGAACGCCCTCCCCTCTTCAGGGCACTGGCTACCACTGGCCACCCAGGTCTCAGACAGTGCTCTGGAAGAAAAAGCATAAAGAAGTAACTTGGAGGCAAAATTGATCAGTGACTGAAAAGGAACTTCTCAAAGGAAGGAATCCTCAAACAGGTCAGAACTGAAGGAAGGGAAAGGGAATATGTGAGTCTGTAAGACTGGTAGCCTAGTGCAATAAAGAAAATCCTGAACGTGAGTCAGGAAACCAGGGTTCAAGTCTCAGCTCTGCCACTGTTTAGCTGTGGGATCCTGGGCAAGTTACTCTCCCTCTCTGGGCTCAGGGTTCTCCTGCATAAAAATCAGAGGTTGGACTTGATGATCTCTAAAGTCCCCTCTAGCTGGGTAGTCCCTGATGTTAACAATCTACACGCCAACCTAGTTAATTTTAGCTAGGACATCATTATTTTTTTGAGTCAGAAAACGATCCTATGACTATGTTTATGTTTTTGTGCTTTCCTTGGGTAATGTCATCTTTGTCTTCCGGTAATGTTTTAGTGTCATTCCTTTGTAAAACCCAACCTATCTCTTCCGAACTTGAACAGGAAAGGGAAGGGATTTTGCCTCTGCATGGGCAAAAGGATGGTGGCAAGTAGGATGGCCATCCATTTTGGTTTGCCAGGGACTGACGGATTTCCCGGGACAAGGGGCTTTCAGTTTTAAAACCTGAACAGTCTGTAGGTCTGGAGGTGGCTTTGAGGCAAGGTCCCTGAAAGGGCTCTTCTCCTGTTCCCTTTGTACCTGGAGTTTCCCCCATGACCCTGCTGACTTGTCTGGTGGTTTTCTATTACAAAGTGTGAGTCCCTTATTGGGAGACTGGTGGGGGGACAGGGACAGGGAAGAGAAATGAGGGGCAGCCTTTAAACTAATCACAAGCCCCAAGTGAGACAACTATTGCCAGGAAAGAAGCTGAAATGCTTGACTAGCACTGATACTGTGGGGATTTTCCCTTTTTCTTCAAAAAAACAGAAAAGACCCAGTGGAGAAAAAAAAAAAGTGATGAGTTGTGAGACAGACAGCGGCCCTACGCAGCACCAGGAGACAAGGTGCCGCTCATTTGTTTAAATTTGCAGTTGGCGGCTGCCACCTCTCTATAGGCACCAGGCGGAGAGCCTCTCACCATCAGACAGTGACCAGTCTGGTGATGCACAGTCGCAGCCATGAACTACGCCTTAACCTTGGACATGGACCTCACAAACTACAACCTGGAAGACATGGTGAGTAAGGGACAAGCAGCTCCTGGTCACCCAGGCCCTGCTTGGAATTCTAAATACTCTGTGCCCAGGGCTCAAGGGAGAGGGGACAGCCTTGGAGTCCCCATCCCCTGTGGATCTGTAGAGTCTAGACAGGCCCATTGGCACCTGCCTTTTAGGACCTTATTTCCCATTCCATGGAGGAAGCGGATAGGCAGAGATGTTGCCCTTAATAGACATCCTTTAGAGGGGGTTGGAAGATAAGGGTCCTGTATCCTCCACTGACTTGCTGTGTGACCTGAAACAAGTCACTTTACCTTTCCATTCTTTAGTAGGGGATCCTCTTCTTATCTCTTAGGGTTGGAATAAGGGACTAGACAAGAAAGTACTTTGGAGGTTTTCTTAATGTCAGGAGGCTGGCATTGACAAGATAGATATCAATCACCACATATTTATTCATCTCTTCCTCTATGATTATAACATCAGGGCATTACATTCTGTGTTGGATGGAGAAGTTGAGGACTTGCCTTCAAACATCTCATAGTTTAGCCAAGAAAAGAAAAATATCACTCACTGGAAGTTATTAGACAATGGTTATATGCTAAATTGAGGAACTGCGAGGTCAGGTAGCCAGCAAAGGGAGAGGGGCTCCAGAGGACTGGAGTCGGGAGGTGGGTGCCAGGTTGGTGAGAGAACCTCTGACTCTGTATTAATCCAAAAAATGTCCTAAAGCATGTTGTGGCCTCACTCAAAGGGCTGAAATCGCTGGAGATAAGATTTTGGAGGGGTTTGCTTGGGTAGGCTAAGAAGATGGTCCCCAGCACCACTCTCTACCACCCACCCAAGTTTCTCCAGTGAAGCAGAGCAGTTAGTTTGGCTTGGTTGTCACTGGGCTCCCGAAGGATGTGTGTGGGTACAGCGCAACCAGAGACCCCCAGGGTTCCTTTGGTGCAGGCAGCAGACCCACAGGGTCTCTTGGAAACTTCTTCATGATCTTTTCTCCCTTTCCCCCATTGCCAAGAGCACTTCTGGGAAAAGGACGTCTCTCTGAGCTGTATTCTGGGCTAGATCATGAAGGACCTACTGTCCTCTCTTCTGTACCCACCAGCTGTCCTGACCCTAAGCTCACCCTGAGGTGTTCTCCGACCCCTTCAGCTCCCCTGCTAGAGTCTAATATTGTAACTCCACCAGCTGTGTTCTCAAGTTGCTTGGGAAAGCCTGCCTCTCACTTGTTCAGGTCCCAAGGCTCGGAAGCGTAAGTAGAACATGGGGAGGAGGTGAGAAGAAGGGCTAATTATCCCCCAGTCTGTCCTCTCAAATCTAGCCTCCAGTTAAAGCAGAGCCAGAACCATGAGTCTAATCAGGACTAGCTATGTAGTTTGAGGGACTCACTGCAAAATGAAAATCTCAGAGTCCCTTGTTCAAGAATTATTAAAAATTTCAAGATGACGGTAGCAGAGAACTAAACCCCATGGGGCCTTTCTAAGCTCAGGGCCCTGCGTGACATAGGCCCCACACCTGCGAAGCCAGCCCTGAGTCTAATTACAGAGTCTGGGCAATACCCCAAATCAGACTGAAACCCCACTGCACCAACAAAGCAGAATGTCCCCAACCTGGCCGCCAAGTCTTGGCTCCTGGCCTCACTTGATTAGGTTACTGGGTGTCTTCCTGTGTCCGTGGCTTCAAGCTGACCACAAGCCCTGACCCACTTGGATATCACAATAACCAGCCTGAGATCTAGCTGGTCCTGGCTTCTGACAAACCTCAAGGATTTCCCCTACTGCCCGTCTCACTTCACTCGTGACCTACTGGGGACTTGTGGTGGCGGGGCCAAGAGGACAGCAAGCAGGGCACAGCCCATATCACAAAGAAAATCTATAGTGCAGTGAAGAGGCCTGGAGACTTACTTCATGTCACACCTCAAATAGGTGGTCCTTAGCTGGGTATCCATGCATGCCTGGATACCTCAATCAGGGTCTAGCCAGGAATCCAGGAGCCCTGGGGCCATCTGGACTCTGGAGCTTTTCTTCAGCCAGCTCCCAGTGCCTTCTCTTGCCTCTACCTGCCTCCTCCAGGGCTGTTGCCCCTCAGAAGCACAGATCCTGTCCCTCCACCCCACCCTACTCACATCGGGATTGGGCTCCCCTTCAGTGTCTCACAGCACAGAGGCCCTGGAATGGTTTGGCTCATGAATGGCAGCGTAAGCAAAAGAGCCTTGTACATAGCAGCTTCTCAGTAAGTGTTTACTGACTTGTAATACCTTAAAGGCCTTACCTCACCATTCCTCTCTGGAGTTATTCTAGCTTCTTCCATTTCTTTTGTTTCCAGTTTCCCTCTCTATCCTTGTCTAAAACAAGTACTAGTTCATTTTCCTAGAGCACTGGGTTCTACACTCCAATGCTGGGTTAAGAACTGGGAGCTCTTGGCCGTAAGTCAAGTGTTGGTCATCCTATCGTCTCTTCCCTCTTCCTTGTCTTGAAATCTAAGATCAACTCTAGCTGCTTAAGTGCTCATTTTCTTAAGGTGGACTGCTAAATTCCATAAATGGAGGATCCAAACACAAAAAATCTTGTGCTAGGAACAAGAAAGAGCCAGGTCCTGGGGTAGGCATGCCAGGGACCTATCCTGCTGGGAGGGCATATCTAGGCAGACCTAGGGAGCCCCTCTATACAGGAACCTTGAGCTGGGAGTATGGAACCTCTTCCCAACAGAACCTGACTAGGGCACCTAGAGAAGCCAGTCATAAGCTACACCTCCAGCCCAACTCTGCACACCAGCCAGGAGGAGAAGCTGCTATAGCGCAGGACAACGGCCTGGCTGGTTGGTCCAAGCCTCAGGGTACACTGGCTTCCCCGGACCTCTCCCCAGTGATGATCACCACAAACCATGACTTAAGTGTGTCCAGAGCATCACAAGCTGCAATGCCTGTTCACACGCACTGTCTCATTTCATCAAGGTGGTATGAAGAAGAGGAACCAAAACTTGTTCAGGCTGGCTCTGGACTTTACCTTGGGGGAGGGGAGGATCCCCATTACCACCACTAGGTCAAAAGTCCCAGAGGAACCCCGGTGGAGAAGGCTCTAACTGCGGGTGGTTGGAGGGGTCAGAGATGAGGGAGAGGTCCAGGGCCAGCCTGGAGAATGGGTCAGTGTTGGGGCAACTCTGAGCTCAGGCACACAGACTGCAGAGTTTTCATCGGAAATGGCACCTTCTTTGATGATGCAGACTGTGGCTGATCCCATTCCTCTGGCAGAATAACATAAAAGTGACTATGGATTTGGAACAGAGAATCAGGACACAAGACTGAGTGCTCTTTCAGGAATGGTGGGACATAATATTGAAATCAGTATTATCCCAAGCAATTGGCTTTAGGTGGTTGCTATATACACCTAGGAGGCATGTCTACCTGTCCCTAGGACTGTGTGACTCTGTCCCCAAAGTGCAAATAGATTTTAGGGTGCCAGGTGGGAGCCCCTTAAACCTAAAGACACAGTGCAGAGATGGGGGTAGCCTAAAACATCCCCCCCAGAATCACATCCAGAGCAGTACCGTGTTCCTATTGGCCAAAACCCCCTGAGCAGAGATGGAACAGGAGTCTGGAAGGTTTATTCCTGAAGGGTAGGGGTGGTAGAGGGAGGAAGAGGTGATAAATGGCATGCGAGTCTCAGATGGTCTTTAGGGAGTGAGGGCCCTTTGAGGGAAGCGTGCAGTAAGGGATACAGATCTACACCCTCCCCCTTAGCCCATTCTCTTTCCTCCAACCCCTGCACCCCTCAAGCCACTGAAAGCTGGAATGAGAGACGCCCTGGCCTACTCCACTCCAGCGCCTGACTCTTGGCTGGGAATATCCAGATAGGGACATAAAAGGAGATGGAACCTGTG
>NW_004444079.1:2631933-2647078 GCF_000243295.1 Trichechus manatus latirostris | reverse complement strand
TTTGCAGTCAAAAACTCCTGGGTCTTTTTCTCCTGAACTATTGTTAAGCCAGGTCTTCCCTAACTTGTTCCTGGACAGCTGATGTTTGAAACCTGAGTTCAGGTCTCCATATTTTCCCCCATGCAATTCCACTGGGTTAGTTTGGGCCCATAGCTCCAGCCTGTGGAGAACACTGCATTGTCTGAAAATGTGCTCAGACCTCACCCACGTCCTCAGCCAAGACAGGGCTATGAATGCAAAGAGGAGGGTATCCAGGACAAGTCTCTGAGGAATGCCCCAGAAACACCGCTTCCCACCCTACCCCCACCCCCCACACACACCTGCTGATGTAGAATCCCAGTCAGCAAACGTTTCCTGGCTTCATGTGGCCAGTGCAGGGCAGTGAGGCAACTTTGTTATTTGGAGAAGTCAGAGGGGCTTAGGGACTTTAATTATTCAGGGAGGAGCCGGGGTCCTAAAGTGGCTCCCAAGGAAGGAAAGAAGGGAAAGCCAGAGGGGGAAAGGAGAAGAGTAATATGTGGATCCCACCGCTTAGCATCTCTTCACCCCTTCTCCCCCTCCTGGCACCTCAATACCAGGGCACTGTGCCAGCCCCTCCTCCTGCCCCCATTCCCAGTGCTCCCACCATTTCCTAACTAGACTCCTGGCTCCATGCTCAGCTTCATTCTGGTCATTGGGTTTTCTTGCCCTCTTTGGGGCAGGAGTCCCTGGTCTATGTGTAGCTTGCTGTCCACTGGGTGCCACATGTTGGCATGGGCCCATTTGGCACAAGTCTGCATCTACACAGGGTGCATGTTGCTGTCAGAATGTATGTGCATGAAGGTGTTGGGTTTCTGCAGATTTTTACATCAAAGACTGAGTTACTCATCCCAATTGCCCACACTGTGCTCCTCTGGCTGTGAGTCTTGGAGGGCTCCCTTTTGCACCACAGGAGTCTCGATTTCTCAACTTCTTGCCAGGCCAGAGCCAGCCTTGCTTTATTAGCTCTCTCCATGATTTGGGATAGGGTGGGGGTGCCTGATCCCCTGTGTATGGGAAGTGGCTTTAACACATACCACTCCCGAGCCCCTAAAATTTCTGTTTGACACCTCCTGCTAAGCTGTACTGCTAGCTTTCAGCACCCCACGAACAAGCTTCCTGCCATCTTCCCCTCTCTGCCTGACCACTTTGTCAAATAAATAACTCTTGGCAAGGAAGAAGGGGCAGTAAGCTGTTCCCTCGAAACCCCACTCTGGGTTCTCAGGAGATGGGGACTCTAGAGCCATAGGGAGATGTCCCATTGTGCTGACTTTAAATGAGTAATAAACCAATCAGCCTGGATGCTTTGGAGGACAAGGACTTGAGGGGTTCTCATAAAGGGCCTTCTGGGGCAGCCAGGTTGGCAAGACCTAAGCCCTCCACTGGGAGTGGGACAACCTGCTGAGGAAGGTGGAATCCAGCCCTGCTAACTGCATCTCTCCTCCCTCGGCCTGAATTGCTTTGCTCTTCCTAGAGGCTGCTAACCCCACTGTTTTCTCCCTTTAACTCCTTCTAAATTCCAAGATGAGACAAATGGCTGTGTTCAATGACAATATTGGGAATAGCTCCCGATACCAAGAGAGAGCCCAAGGGTAGGTTCCAGGCAGTCAGGGGTATAGGGAGGAGGCAAGAACGGAAGAAGGCCATATGGGAGTGTCTGAGTCCCTCTGAGGTGCAGAGAGAGTCCCAGAATATAAAGGTCCCTGGCTCTCTCGTGGAAGCTTCTTCCAGAGCAGTCCCGTAAACATGTGTTACATGTCTGTCATGTGTAAAACACACGGCCTTGTGAGGGGGATAGAAAAGGCCTGAGTCCAGGAGCTCGCCATCTAATGAGGAAATGGACATCCCAGCCCTGAGTGCTATAATAAAGGCACACTTAATGTTTTGAGATAAGAGAATGTCATTCTAAGTGGGGAGGGCTAGGAAGGATGTAGGAAAGTGGCATAGAGTTGGGCTTTGAAGGAAGAGTAGGAATTAAACTGGCAAAACTTGGGAAGAAAGTCCTGCCTGGCAAAAGGAAGAGTCTAAGCAAAGTTTTGGGGCTACGAATGGTGGGGTGTTGGGGTTGGCAGCCGGTAGAAGGATATATCTGGAGGGTAGGGTGCCTAAAGTAATTAAATAGAAGGCTCCATTGTGGAGTTTAGACCTCACCCTGCAGGCCCATGGTTTTCAAAAGATTTTTTGAGCCACAGAACCATTTCCTCAAAAGCTTATGTGTGAAACAACGCATGAGACAAAAGCAGAGAGCTCTGGTTTAAAGGAAAGAGGGAAGGCTGGAGCCTCCTCCAGCCCCACTCTGACCCAGGAACACCTTGTGATAAACACATAACCATGGGCACTCTTCAAAGAAAGTCAGCGAGATCAGGCTGTCTGTGATACTCTGCAATTGGTTCTGAAATTTAGCAATATGTTTTTTAACATTTTTCCCTAAGAGAACATATGGATAAACCCTATTTCTTTTGGAGCACTGCATTGTATTCTGTCGTAGGAATGCACTAAGAAGGGCTTATTCCAATCTTCTGTTGATGAAATTTTATGACAACATGACTTTTTCCTATAATTGACTAGAGAATGTGAAATTGAAAAAAAAGATATAAAAAGAAAACCACTGTTTATAGGTGACGGGGAGCCAGCGAAGGACTTTAAGTAGGACACTGATGGGATGGGACTTGTGTGTGGGAAAAGTCACCCTGTCCTCCACGTAGGAGATAGATAGATAGGTAGAAGTGGAGCAAAGTCGGCAGGCATGGAGCCCATGGAGAGAGCATAAGGAGAGTCCTGAGCATTAGGGTGAAGAAGGCAGAGGGATATTGGCTGGGGGAGCAGCCATTGCACTAATGGATCCCCTACCCTCTTCTCACAGAGCTGCCTGCCCCAGGTACCAGAAAGGAAAGGTCCAGGTTGGGGAATGGGTCTGCCCACCACTGAGAGTGAGTGTGTGACCCACAACCAGGGCCCCTGGGTAGCAAGAGAGCCCTGTGGGTAGCCAGTGCAACCATCCCCTGCTTGGGGGTCACCCAGGACCCTCCTCTTCTGGAAGGACAGCAGCATGAGACCACCCAGAGGCTGGGGGGAAGAGTACCCCATCCCATCCTCTGCCTCCCTGGGACTCATTGTTTACAGAATGGTCTTTTGAACCCACATCATTTGGCTAGATAATTGGTTTTGAATTGCTGTGGGGAGGGGGCTGGCTAGGGAGGAGTGGGAAGAACAGAGCTGGGGAGGAGCAGGAGCAGGTGCAATGGGACAGCTGTGAGTGAAAGGTATGAAAACAAGCACCATGTCTTCCTTTGTGGTTAGCTGGGTAAACAACCTGAGTGCTGGGGGGTGGGGGGAGTGGCTAGAGAGGGGAGGGAGGGAGACTTCCGGAGACACAGCAGGCACGCCCCCTTCACTTGGAACAGGTTCCCTCCCTCAGCCCTGTGCCTGGGTCTCCCTGTGTGCCCTTCCTTCCTGCTGCCTCTCTCTGGCTTTCTGAAGCTCCCCTTGCTGTGGGCTGAGAGCCAGAAGGGGTTTTATTAGTCACGGCAAGTAGCAGGGAACAATTTATCCATTGCTCTCCCCAGTAGTGTCAGGGGGACGTCCAGGCAGGGCTGTGCAGTGGAGGTAGACAAAGGTGGGTTCCAACAAACCTGAAATTTGCCAGCTCTGCACTCTTAGGCTCTGTAAGACAGGAATAATATTACATGCCTTGAGCTTGTTTTAGAGATTAAATGAGGCCCAAAAAGCACCTGGCAGGATGACTGGTGTCCTCAGTAAATAGGAGGCTATTACCACAACTGCAGCCGTAATGAACACAGTCAGGAATAGGGGGCACATCAAGAGGAAACCAGCAGGTCCCATTAGTCTCCCTACCCAGTAGGATCCAGGCTTCAGTGCCCACTGGACTGTTCTCTTCAGAATAGTAACAGATGGCTCCTCATCCCACCCAGATCCTTTCCCAAAATTAAGCCCTGATTCCACCTCGGCCTGCAGCCTCCCATACCTGAGGACATATAGACACACAAAATAAGAGGTGCACAGCACTTCTGAGTTTACAAAGTACATCCACACCATGCATATATCTCCTTTCATCTTTCACTGCCTTGGGAGGAATTAGTCCATTTTACCTATAAGAAGGAGTCCCAGAGTGGTGTAAACACACTTGGCTGCTAACCGAAAGGCTGGAGGTTCGCATCCATTCAGAGATGCCTTGGAAGAAAGGCCTAGTGAAAAATCAGCCATGGAAACCCCAGTGGAGCACAGTTCTACTCTGACACGCATGGGCTCGCCATGAGTCAAAGTTGAGTCAACGGCAACTGGTTTGGTTTACTGATGAGAAAACTAAAGTTGGACAAAGCAAAGTGATTTGTCCAAAGATACACAAAGGAAAATTGGGATTTGGTCAGTGGCACAAATGGGGAGCGAAGGGACAAAAGCAGTTATCCTGGAGGAGTAGGAGAGATACGAAAATGCAATAAGGGAGTCAGGGTTCCTCTCGGAGAGGAAAGACCAGGTCCTCATTTTCCTGCCCTACTGTCTCCCTTGTCCTTGCAGTACAAGGAATTCAGCAACTACAGTGACAGCACGGTGTCCCCGAAGGAAAACTACTTCTGCTCTACAGCTGAGGGGCCCCTACTGGCTTCCTTCAAGGCCACATTCATGCCTGTGGCTTATGGCCTCATCTTCCTCCTGGGCATGATGGGCAACATCCTGGTGCTGGTGATCCTGGAGCGTCACCGGCAGACACGCAGCTCCACGGAGACCTTCCTGTTCCACTTGGCAGTGGCTGACCTCCTGCTAGTCTTCATCCTGCCCTTTGCTGTGGCCGAGGGCTCTGTGGGCTGGGTCCTGGGCACCTTCCTCTGCAAAACTGTGATAGCTCTGCACAAGGTCAACTTCTATTGCAGCAGCCTGCTCCTAGCCTGCATTGCTGTGGACCGCTACCTGGCCATCGTCCATGCTGTCCACGCCTACCGCCACCGCCGTCTCCTCTCCATCCACATCACCTGTGCCACCATCTGGCTGGCGGGCTTCCTCTTTGCCTTGCCAGAGCTTCTCTTTGCCAAAGTCAGCCAACAGCATCACAACAACTCCCTGCCACGCTGCATCTTCTCCCAAGAGAACCAAGCAGAAAGCAACGCCTGGTTCATCTCCCGCTTCCTCTACCATGTCGGTGGGTTCCTGCTGCCCATGCTGGTGATGGGTTGGTGCTACGTGGGGGTGGTGCACAGGCTGTGCCAGGCCCAACGGCGCCCTCAGAGGCAGAAGGCGGTCAGGGTGGCCATTCTGGTGACAAGTGTCTTCTTTCTCTGCTGGTCTCCCTACCACATCATCATCTTCCTGGACACCCTGGTGAGGCTGAAGGCCGTGGGCAGTAGGTGTGAACTAAATGGCTATCTCTCTGTGGCCATCACGATGAGTGAGTTCCTGGGCCTGGCCCACTGCTGCCTCAACCCTGTGCTCTACACTTTCGCCGGTGTGAAGTTCCGCAGTGATCTGTCTCGGCTTCTCACCAAGCTGGGCTGTGCCGGCTCCTCCTCCCTTTGCCAGCTCTTCCCAAGTTGGCGCAAGAGCAGTCTCTCTGAGTCAGAGAATGCCACTTCCCTCACCACCTTCTAAGTCCCAGCATCCCCTTTTTTTTCTGCTTTCCTTGCATGGATGCAGTGACTCTGGAACCCCTTTCAACAGGAGTTGGGTTCCTCAGAGCTCACCTTGGCCAGCATCTTCATATAGGGGAACTGGATGAGTCAACCCCTCTTTCTAGGACATCCCTGCCAGTGCTTCTCTCAGCCCCATGGCTAGGCTGGAGCCCAGGGAGGGGAAAGTAGCCCAAAGGCAAAGCAAATTCTACCTGTGCGCATCTGCATCACTCTGGGCTGAAAGGCCACCACACACCTTCTCTCATCCTAACCATCCAGAGCTCAGGAAACAACTTTTACTTCTACTGTTGCCAATAGGGAAAGTCAAGCCCCTTCCAGAATGGACTCCATCATTTTATGGGCCTCTGACCTCCACAGCTACCCACCTCTCCTCATATCCCACCAGCTGAATGAAGCCAAGAGAAGCTGAGCACCAGGGGATAGATGGAGGTTGGGGCCGAGGTAAGGCAAGCTGACAAGGGAGTGTGGTCTTGACACATCTCAGTCCCTGATGAACACAGACATTCTGCTAGGCCCCTAGCCCTGCAGCCATTTGACTAAGCAGGAAGCTCAGACTGGAAGCTCTGTTAGGGTAGCGGCCCCTGGCTCTGACCACACCAGTGCTGGGCCGGACTCTCAGGGGGCCCGGCAAGTCTGCAGGCTGAGGCAGACTCCAGGTGTTCTCAGCGGCACAGCTGGTGTCCTGGCAAAGAACCAAGGCTGAGCCAGCAAAGGAGAGGCCCAATATGGGAAAGAAATCCCCATTCCCCAGCCCTAAAGAGAGACAAGTATAAAGGGAACTCAGCTGTTTCTTCTGCCCGGAATGGAGGTGGAGATGGGGCAGAGAACTCTCAGAGTAGGCCGGATCCAGAATGCTGGTGGGTTCTGGGCAGACTCATCGTCCTTCCCAACCCCTCCCCATAAGCTAGAGGGGCAGAGGGAACTCCTAGAGCAGTAGAGGGGTCTCAGACTACAGGAGAGGGAGTGCTCGGCCAAGAGGCAGAATAGGGATGTAGACCCCTGAGGTGAAAGGAGTCAAAAGAGCCAGGGGCTGGGGGGTGGGGAGGCCTCTGGGAGTCACCTCATCGCCCCGTCTGCAGGCCAAGCCCAGAGCTCAGTCCCTCTGGGTCTCGCCTTAGGCAGGGCAGTGTGAGTGAAGACCTGGGCTGGGAAGTCCCCAGGCCCCCAAGGAAGCCCTGCCCTGAGAGGATACTACTCAGATGGAACCAGAGGAAGCTGCTCCGCGCTGTCAGGCAGTTCTGGGCAATCCCTCCCTCCTCCTCAGCCTCGGATCTGGGGTGGCGAGGGCAGTCAGGGCCAGATCTGGGCTGCCCAGTCCCAGTCAAGCCAATAAGTCAAGCTCCCTGGGAGGCACCCACTAGGGAAATCAGAGCTGGGGACCTTGGGGCTATGCCTTCGTCGCAGACCACTGGGAAGCCCTGGGGTCCCCTTTTCTTCCCAGCATCCAATAGCAAGCTGGGCTGGAGGAGTTAGCCACATAAGCAAAAAGGCAAGAGGCTGGATTTTGAATTTTCTCTTTTTAATAAAAAGGCACCTATAAAACAGGTCAATACAGTACAGGCAGCACAGAGACCCCCGGAACAAGCCTAAAAATTGTTTCAAAATAAAAACCAAGAAGATGTCTTCACATATTGTATTTATATATTTATATTTATATATATATTTATATAATGGTACAAAATGGCTGGGGGTATGGCCGTGAATGGAGGAAGGGAGTAGGCTGGCCTGTGGAGTTCACCTTGGAAAGCTAGTCTGGTGGTGGAGGTGGTAGAGAGCGGGGTGGGGAGGGCTTGGGCCCTTGTGGTCTGACCCCTCTCCTCAGGGCAGGAAACACAAGTGTCAGACAGTTTGAGGAGTCTCAGGTCAGGGGTGGGAGGGGCCTCATGGGCACAGGGCCCAGGTTGAGGCAGGGCGGGCAAAATGCCTGGCAGGATGGAGGGCAGGTGGCCCCCAAATACAGAGGGCCTGGCCCTGGCCCTGGCCCCTGGGAGGTGCTGGGGAAGGCAGGAACCTGCAGCCAGCCCAGAAGAGCGCAACCTGGCTGACGGTGGACTGAGGACAGCACCATACGTGGGAGAAGTGGGGCAAATTCCCTTTGTGTTACAGCTGCCAATGCGAGCCAGGGCCCTGCATGTCAAAAAGACTGGGGATGGAGGCCATGGCAGAAGACACCCTGTCTAGAAAGGGCCTGTGGCCCAGGAGGCGGGGCGCTAAAGGCCTTAGCCAGGGAACTGCCCCACCGCCTTCTCGCAAGGCAGGAAAGGAAGTGAGAAAAGAAGTCTTTTTCTCCTGGGGCCAAGGGGGCAAAACACCCAGTTGTGTATGGCTTCAGCTCTGACCAGAGGTGGCAGGGAATTCTTCTGGGAAGAACAGGGGGCTGAGGGGGAGGCAGTGGCTGAGCCTGGGTGGGCAGGCAGACCTAGTATGCACCCTGAGCCCTGGGCATAGGGACCTTGCCAGGCAGAGAGAGGCAGTGGGAAGCTCCCCTGCCCCCCTCCTCCAACACTTCCCTGATTCCTTTCTCAGGGGTGGAGGCTGGGGGGAAGGCAGACTGACTCAGTCAAACCCTCTTCCTTCCTCCTTTTGTGAGAAGTAGGTGGCAGCCTCTGGCAGAGCCAGGGCCCTGGAGATTACCTGGCCGAGGGCTACTGCAGCAGGCACAGGACCATCTTGGCCACCACAGGCTCAGTGGCACCATGCCACCCACCTCCACGGCTCCACTCAAGGGGGCCACACAGCCACCTCCTCTTCCTCCCTTCCTTCATCCCAGACTGGGGACAAAAGGCTTCATCTTACTGGCTAAAATTTAGCAGCAGCAGGGGACACCCAGATGCCCACAGCTGGAAAGCCAGGGCTCCATGTCACCGCGTGGAGCACACACCAGTGCCGGCGCACACGTGTACTCCCTGAATCATCACTCAGCAGCAGACAGGCTGCTGCCCTGGGGTCTCAGCCCTGCTGGGCTCGCCAGGTGAAAGCCTAGATGGTCTGATTTCAATTTAGGTGTGAGGCATCGATGTCATTTTACCACTTGGGTAGGGGACACGAATGGTATCCTTTATTAACCCAGAGACACTGCAAACAGTGGGGTGGGCGTGTAAGACAGCATGTCCCTGGGTCCAGGGGAATGGAAGGGGCCACAGTCTGAAGACGGGGAGCGGGGTTGGGGGGAGGGTTTCTTTTATCCTTCTTTGACTTCTATCAAAACACAGAAATACAGCACACACACAAACCGGCACAAAAGCGCAGCGCTCTATTTACAGCTCCGGCTGGCACCTGCCCACCTGGCCAGCCGCTTGCAGGGAGGGGTAGGAGAGGGGGTCAGCCACATCAGCAGGGAGAGGAAATGAGGCAGGAAAAGACAGAAGGAAAAGCAGGTGGGGACAGAGAAGCAAGAGGAGGAGGGAAGCGGAGCTCTAGAGACAAGAGAGGAGGAGGAAGAGACGGAGGCGGCTCTGAAAGCCTAGCTGAGGGAGGGCGGGTGCAGAGAGACGAAAGGGGAATAGAGGCTCCATAGGAACTGGACTGAGTGGGAAAGGGGGCAGTCCTGGTGGCCGAAATGGAACACAACCCCAATCCAAAATCTGCCCTCCCCTCCCCCACCCCACTCTACCACTTCCCCCTAAGCTGCCGGCACGTCTGGTTTCCACAAATGCCACTCCCAACACAAGCCCCCTCCCACCCCCTCCACCCCACCCCTCGACCCAGGCCATCCCAACACTGGAGGGGAAGAAATTTTGTTAAGGTTCTCGTATTTGCAATATTGCCCCCAGCTGCAGCCTCCCGCAGGGACTGCTAGAAGGGCAGATTGGCCATGCTACCCGGCGCGGGGAGGTAGCCCATCTGGCTGTCCAGAGACACACTGCGCTGCCGCAAGGGGTGGGACACCATGAGGTTCTGCTGGGGCGGGGGGCCCATGAGGGAGCCCTGTGGGGAGAGCATGTGAGGGGGTTGGCTGTAGACCTCGCCCCCCACACTGCGCTGCTTCATCAGCATGAAATTCTGCTGGGTCATGAGGCTTTGTGGTGGGGACATGACCCCCTGGTGCAGGCCATGGGGCACCATGCCCTGCTGTGGGGGCACACCTGTCCTGCCCAGCAAGGACATCTGTCCGGGGTGGCACATGGACATGCTGAGGCCCCGCTGGACGCCCTGCTGGCCTGGGAGGTTGGGGGGCCGTGAGGGAGTCTGCTCCGCCATCATGTTCTGCAGGTTCATGAGATGCAGATTGGGGGGCTGGGCCTTGGGGGGCTGATTCTCGCTCTTGGGGAAGTACTGGAGGGTGCTGCTTGGTTTCTCGGAGGGAATGATCCTCGACAAGTCGAACTCAGGGATCCCCGTCGGGGTGGGCCGGATCACCTCGCTCAGCTCAGGGTCGTTCAGCACTGACGCCACCCCGGGGAGCACGCCTGGTGGATACGCATCACCCATTCGCCCAGCCATGCCTTTGCCCATCAGGTGCTGCTGGGGGGGCATGGGGCCTGGCGGCTGGCTAGGCAGGTCCTCGGGGGGCAGGGGCATGCCTGAGGGGTAGTGCTGCTGCAGGCCAGGCCCCCCGCCCCCACCCCCACTGGGGGCCATGGCACCATGAGGCTGCTGCAGCCGAGGGGGGAAGGGCATCATCTGGGAGGAGCTGGGCACAGAGCCACAAGGGGCATTCAGGGAGTCTGGGCCCCCCGAAGCCATTAACATTGAGTTTTGGGGGGGGCCTCCTGTCCCCTGTGCATTGGGATGCAGTGGAATGTTGGAGCCCAGAGGGGTAGGGGAGGGCAACATGGTGGGTGGGGGCTCATGGGACAGGGGCTGCTGGCCTGGCAGGTTCATGCCCATGGGACTCTGGGCAGCAGCTGAGTTCAGGTGTATCTGGTTGGGCTGGTTGTTGCTGATTCCTGTGGGGAAAGAGGAAAAGAGGGTCAGGAACAGCGCATGCCCAACTTGGGCAGGGTGCAGAACTCAGCCCTTCCCCACCCCAGCCAGGTGGGTGCCAGGGGTGAGAGCTTTCACCACATTGGCCTTTCCTGGCTGCCAGGGAAGAGACTTGAGGCATTTCAACTAGAAGCCAGAATCTAGTTTCTGACCCCATTTTGCCCTGGGCACTCAAGTGCTCTGGGCTTGGCTGCATGAAATGCTTGTGGCAAGTGGGAGCAATGTCACAGATGTCAGACCCGCACTCCCGGGGCCCTCAGAAAGTGCACAAAAGCCAGCATGACCACAAGGGGCAACTATTGACCACACCCGGCTTCTCCCACTCCCAGTGCCCACATCAGCTGGTCTCCCTGGGGCCCCCTTCCTGGCCTCGCACCTGGCCCGGAGCCCTGCGGTGGTGGTGGCGGGGGCAGCAGGGGCCGGTCAGGCAGCAGCTCGTCGTCTGAGGTGGCGATGGTCTTGATGGCATTGTGGTAGAGCGGGGTAGAGCTGGGCATGGCATACTTGGACATCTGGGACATCATCAGTGACAGGGGGTTCTGGGAAGGCGTGGGGTCTGGGGAGGAAGTGAATGGTAGGCTGGGGTTCATGAGGCCACTGGGAGGGTTGGCAGGAGGCGCGGAGGAGCTGCTCCGGGGGCCGCTAGGCGGGAGAGCACCTACAGAAGCGGGGAGACAGAAAGAGAGCAGGGGTGACTGGGGAGGGGAAGATGAATTTGGCTGCTCACAGTGGGAGGTTCAGGAAGAGGTCAGCTCCTCACATCTCCAGCTGACCCCACCAAGCACACTCTATTCAGATGTCCCACTGAACAGCAGGCCACCCATTATCACTACAGCCCACCCATCTTCAAGTAATCCCTGCAGCCTCCGGGCCCTGGGCAGTGAGGAGATTCTCAGTTTTGTTCCCTTCGGTTTTTTGGGGGTTTACCTTGTTCTCCCTGAGAACAACCACACACAACTGCCAACAGCTGCCCCTCAGGCAGAGTCAGCCATTGCTGGCCCCCGGCACAAATGCCTTAACTCATCCTCCAGCCCCAGCAGGAACATACCCACCTCAGAGGCTCCCAATACCAGAGTCCAATGCCCGCTTGGCTGGCCCTATTGACTCACCCTGTTCCATGTTGCCCAGGGTGGTGGAAGAGTTCATGTTGAGAGGCGGCTGCTTGTTCTGGGAGACGCCAGGGCTGGGCATGGCTGTCTTGGGCGAGGCAACCCAGCCTGGAGAAGGCACCGCCATGGAGGGAGACTTGAGCCTGCTGGGTGAGCCAGTGGGCGAACGGACGCTGAGGGAGGAGCTGAGGACCTGGGGCGACTTGAGAGGTCCCGGTGGGTTGGCAGAAGGCAAGGGCACCATCTGTGAGGGAGTCTGGGGTGACTTGAGGTTGGCAGAGGGTGAGGTGACCAGAGGTGAGTGCACCTGGCTAAGGGTGGGTGACTTCAGATGCCCCATGCCTGGCGAGCCCATCTGATTAATACTGATGGTGAGGTCAGAAGGCCGCCTGCCCAGCCCTCGGTTGGGGGCTGAGTGCATGGACCCAGGAGGATTAGATGCAGGGGCCAGAGGCATGTGGCTGAGCCGGGCAGTACCCACGTTGCCTATGGACATTGAACTCTGGTCAGGGCTGAACATGTCTTGGGTATTGCCCATGTCCTGGGGCATGGCTTGGTAGGGTCCCTGGCTCCCAGAGAATCCCTGCTGGCCCTGGTTGGGAAATTGTGAAGGCATAAGCATCTTCTGGGGGCCTCCCATCATGCCACTGCCGTTCTGGGCCCGGACCCGGGCCATCTCCTCGGGACTAAGGCCCTGGGGCCCCATCATATCCCCGGGACCCCGCATCTTCTGTGACATTAGCATCTGCTGCTGCGGGGTCATCTGCACATTCAGGTTCATGTTCATGTTCATGTTCACATTCATGTTCATGTTGAGGTTGCCTGGCCCCATAGGAGGGTCCACTTCCCTCAGCCCAGACTGCCCCATGGGGGGACTCAGGAGGCCCCGGCCTCCACCAAACTCCATGCCCATGGGCGCGCCCGCAAGGCCCTCGCCACCAGCCATCTGCCCAGGGAACATGGCTGGATCCATCTGCCGGTGTGCTTGCATCATCCGCTCCATCTCCATGCCTTGCCCCATGCCACTGCTGGCCATGCCCAGGGGGCGCTGCATGCCCATCGACCGCTTCTCCAGCAGCTGGTGCCTCAGCAGCTCCTCACGAACTCGTGGTGTCATGAATCGCTCCGCCTCACCCTGCCCGCCGGGGTAGGGAACGGTGCTCTGGGCAAAATTGCCTGGGCCCCCCATGGGGGGCAGGTCTTCAGTCCAGCCCATGCCCGGCCTCACAGGTCTCTGCATGGCATTCATGGGTACCTCCATGGGCATACTCTGCATGCTCCCAAACCCAGGAACCCGCTGCATCTGGTTGCCTGGGAAACGGGGGCCGGGGAAGGGAGGTCCACCCCGGAGCTGCATGGGATCTTGGACATCTATAGGCCCCCGCAGTTGTGCGCCCATTCCAGGCGGCCACTGATCCCCAGGCTTGCTGTGGTAGGGAGGGGGTGGCCCCCTCACCATCATGCCTCCCATGCCCATCATGTCCTGCAGAGGGCGGCCCCCGTGCAGCCCAATCTGCTCCTCCTTCCGCCGCTTCTCTTCGTAGTACTCCTCCTGCAGCTTGCGCCAGGCCACCTGCTCTGGTGTCAGGCTGTCCTGGCCCAGCCTCTGCATCATCATGTTCATTTGTTGCCCCATGTCTCCACCCGGGGAGTGCCCAGGCACTTCATGCTCCAGCGGGGGGCCCCCCAAGTTCTGGGTCTGCGAAATCATGGACTGCAGGGGTTCCTCATACTTCTTCAGCCCGCTGGAAGGGGCCGTGGGTGGCTGCTGGGGGGTAGGTGGAGCTTGTGCTGGTGTCCCGCCCTCGCCTGCACCTCCTGGGGGTCCCTTGAGGAAGGGCTCAGCCTCCCCACTGCGAAGCAACAGCCGTTCAATGTCTCGCAGGGTCTGGAGAGAACGTTCTCGATGTTCCAGCTGCTCCTTGGACAGGCCCTCAGAGCCCGCCAGGTTTCGCTGCCCTGTTGCTGTAGGGGCAGCCTCCCCCAGCAGGGCAGGGCCAGAGGCACTGCTGGGTTCTCCTCCCGGAGGCACGGAGTTGTTGGCAGTGGCAGCCGTGGGGGTGTTAGGGTGAGTGCCTCCAGTCCCACCGCCGGTGCTGGCAGCTCCCACCGAGTTGGGTGTCAGGTCCTGAGTGGTGTCCTCAGAGGGTCCCTCCTGGGGCAAAGCTGGGGGAGCACTGCCAGGGGGTGGTGGTGGTGGCGGTGGCAATGGAGGTGGCTGGGACTGTGGGGTGCCTGCTGATGGCGTGCTCAGGGGTAGCGGTTCTGGGGTGGGCGGCACCTTAGGGGCCTGTGGAAGGACAAAGGCAGAGCATGAGACAGGAAGGGGATGCACCAGCCAATCCCGTTGTTCACGGAGGCTCTGTGCTAGGCCTGCTAGGGCACCAGACCAGGCAGCTCACTCACCTGGTCGAGCTTGGCCCGGGGCACATTCTGCTGGTGGTAGGCGAGGATGGAGTCTGCCCGACCCTGGAGCACTGCCTCTGCGGCCCTGCACCAGAGGGTTGGGGCAGACAGCTCAGAGAGGTGGGCAGGAGGGAGCCCTGCCTCACCCAGCCCTGCCCCCTGCATGAGCTGCCTCAGGGCCCCAGGGGAGGGGTTGTGCTCACTCCTAGACCCCCGGAGGACCCTAAAGGCTGGGGAGACAGAGCAGACTTGGCCTCCCTTGAGGCACTTACGTGTTGGCCAGGTGGGTGGTGAAGACATATACGAACTGTGAAGGCGGCTTTCCAGGGACGCCCCCGCCCCCGCTCCCGGGGGCATCAGGCCGCAGGCCTGGTGGGGGGCCATGAGGGGGGCCTGGTGCGCTGCTCTCACTGAGGGGCAGTTGGGGGGCTTGGCTGGGACCCAGCTGTGGGGCCGCCATGGCTGGGTCTGCTACATTACAATCTGCATGAGGAGAGAGGAGAGAGCAAGGCAGTAAGCAGCCAGATTCAGAAAGAACCAGCTCGGAGCCCTCGCCCCATCCCACCCAAGGGGCGCCCAGGGACCGAGGCTCACTGTTCATTAGCTCATCTTTTCAGGGTCACGTGTGGCCACATCTCGTGTTTTTACCAGTCTAATTTTCACACGTATTGGCCCTAGACTAGTCTTTTTTTTTTTTTTTTAATTCTCTAAATTTTATTTATTTTGTTGTTGTTGTTGAAAATATACACAGCAAAACATACCAACTCAGCAGTTTCTACAGGTACAATTTAGTGACATTGATTACGTTCTTTGAGTTTTGCAACCATTCTCACCCTCCTTTTCTGAGTTGTTCCTCCCCCATTAACATAAACTCACTGCCCCCTAAGGTTCCTATCTAATCTTTCCAGTTGCTGTCATCAATTTGATCCCATATAAAACAGTTCTACCTATGAGCAGCTGATATTTGACAAAGGCCCAAAGTCCATTAATTGGGGAAAACACAGTCTCTTTAACAAATGGTGCTGGCATAACTGGATATCCATC
>NW_004444079.1:2628042-2629787 GCF_000243295.1 Trichechus manatus latirostris | reverse complement strand
CTGGAGTCCATGAGAATTTCAAATTCTGTTCTGCATTTTCCCATTTAGATCAGGATTCTTCTATGGACTCTTTGATCAAAATGTTCAGTAATGGTAGCTGGGCGCCATCCAGTTCTTCTGGTCTCATAGCAAAGGAGGCAGTTGTACATGGAGGCAATTAGCCACATATTGTGTATCTTCCTCCTGTTTCTGGCTCTCTATCTTCCTTTGTTGCTCCAGGTGAATAGAGGCCAACTGTTGTGCCTTGGATGGCCAGCCTTAGACCAGTCTTTGACCAGTGTCTTAGTTATCTAGTGCTGCTATAACAGAAATATCACAAGTGAAGGGCTTTAACAAAGAGAAATTTACTCTCTCACAGTCTAGGAGGCTAGAAGTTCAAATTCAGGGTGCCAGCCCCAGGGGAAGAGTTTCTCCTTCTGTTGGCTCTGAGGGGTGGTCCTTGTCATCAATCTTCCCCTGGACCTGGAGCTTCTCAGCACAGGAACCCCGAGTCCAAAGGACACACTCTGCTCCTGGCGCTGCTTTCTTGGTGGCATGAGGTTCCCTTGTCTCTCTGCTTGCTTCTCTCTTTTATATCTTAGAAGAGACTGACTTAAGACACAACCTGATCTTGTAGATTGACTCCTGCCTTATAATATCATAGATGCAGGATTTACAACACATACGAAAATCGTATCAGATGATAAAATAGTGGACAATCACACAATACTGGGAATCATGGCCTAGCCAAGTTAACACACATTTTTGGGGGACACAATTCAATCCATAACACTCCACTCTTTGGTCCCCCAAAATTCATGTCCTTACCACATGTAAAACACATTCACCCCATCATATCATAGCAAAAGTCTTAATTCAACTCCAAGTCCAAAATCCAAAAATTCCTCTCCATCTGTGAAATCTAGAATACAAGTTATTTGCTTCCAAAATACAATGGTGGAACAGGCATAAGCTAGACATTTCCATTACAAATGGGAGACACTGTAGGGAAAGAAGAGATAACAGGTATCAAGCAAGTCGGCAGAACACATCACGTTAGCTCTCAAGGCATGAAAATAATCCTGTGCTCTCTGAGACCATTTAGACAATGGCCCTGCCCTCCAGACTCTAGGTATTGGCTACACTCTCCAGATTCTGAGTGGAGGCCCCTCGGCCCTGGGCTTCAACTCTGCCTTCCAGGCCCCCTGGAATGACAACTCTGCCCCCTTGAATTTGGGTGGCCCAATTCTCCTAGTCCATCTGAGTGGTAACTCTACCCTTTGAGACCCCAGAAGTCCTGGCCCCACCCTTTGAGACTGAGGAAGCTCTGCTTCCTGTGTTCCTTGTTTCTTCAGCTTCTGCTTCCTGGTTCCTTGACCTTTGGCCCCTTGGGCCTTGCTGCCCACATCTGCCCTGCTGAGGCAAGTGTTCCAAAGCTCTGTAGCTCCACTGTTAAGTGCCTGGGGGCACCCCACTTCACCAGTAAACTTAGGTCGGAAGGCACTCAACTCTCGCTCTGTGGGTTGGCAAGCCTAGCACCACCGATAAGTGCTCGGAGGCACCCAACTCTGCCAGGAAGACTCCTGCCAAAGGCACTCAGCTCTCTCGCCCTGTGGGTCAGCTCCAGTGTTGTCTCATGCTAGTCTCTTGATTCTGCTGCTGCCATTTTTCTGCTGCTGCTTCCTGCCGTCTGTGCTGTCTCCAGTGTAACAGCTCTCCTCACTTCTGAGTCCTCACCAGAATTGTCTTTGATGTCCATAATTCCA
>NW_004444079.1:2612120-2627577 GCF_000243295.1 Trichechus manatus latirostris | reverse complement strand
TGTCTCTCTACTTGCTTCTCTCTTTTATATCTCAAAAGAGATTGATTTAAGACACAACCTATCTTACAGATTGAGTCCTGCCTCATTAACATAACTGCCTTGAATCCTGCCTCATTAACATCAGAGAGGTAGGGTTTACAATATACAGGATAATCACAAAAGATGACAAAATGGTGGACAACCACACAATACTGGGAATTATGGCCTAGCCAAGTTGACACACATTTTGGGGGGACACAATTCAATCCACAACAACTAGGATGGAAATAGTGGTGACCATGTCTGTAAGTTTGTCATACTGTGGTGGCTTGCACGTTGCTATGATGCTAGAAGCTATGCCACTAGTATTTCAAATACCAATAGGGTCACCCATGGTAGACAGGTTTCAGCAAAGCCTCCAGACTAAGAAAGACTGGAAAGAAAGGCCTGGTGATCTACTTCCAAAAATTGGCCAATGAAAACCCTATGGATCAGAACAGAATACTCTCCGATACATTGCTAGAAGATGAGCCCCCTAGGTTGGAAGGCATTCAAAATACACAGTGGCCACAACAATCGACTCAAGCATACCAGAGATCATGAAGATGGCGCAGGACTGGGCAATGTCGTACATGGGGTCACCATGAGTCAGAGACAACTTGATGGCAGCTAACACCATGTGGAAAAGAGGGAAAGGGACAATGTGGACCATAACAGTAGGCTCCCATGTGCTTGGAATTCTGCAGGGTACTTATGTGGGTGACTTCATCTAATCAACAGATCCCTGGGAAGAGCACATCATAAACTCCACTTTACAGAGGAGGAAACTGAGACTTGAAGGGCCGAGAAGTAACTCACTCAAGGTTATACAGCTAGTTAGTAAGGAGGCAGGATGTGAGCCCGGGCAAGGACTCCAAGGCCCTGCCAAGTCTTAGCCCTCATGCTCCAGTCAGTGTATGTGCATGAACGTCCACACTTCAGTGACCAATGTGAGGGAACAAGGAAGAGAGGAAAAACTGACCATTCACATGAGGAATGGCTTTTAATTCTAGCCTCACCACTCACTTACTTTGTGGCCTATGACTAAGATGCCTCATCCTCTGAGCCTCAGTTTCTTCATCTATAAAATGGAAACCCTACCTTACTCCCCACACAGGGGGCAGATCAAAGAAACATATCTTTACAGCAAGTTCAGAGCTATGTCACAAACTACAAAACCATTTGGAAAACTGAGAGCTAGAAAAGGCTGCCACACTGGGTTCACTCCCCGGGTAGACCAGCCACCCTCAGCACCAAGAAAAGTTCTCTTCCATGACTACAAACTTTAAGTTCTTGCCTAGAAAATACTACTGTTTGTCTTCAATGGGTCTAGCTGAATGGACAGACCCATTCCCATTCCAGAAAAAACAAGTCAAAGTGCCAAGCCTGAGGACAGTAACAGTACTCTCAGTTAGTATAAAATAATGAACTGCCAGAAGTTGCCTCCCTTAAGCAAGGGCAGTGGCCAGCTTTCCACAGGCCCAGCATTAGGCTCCCTTCCTTGGACTAACCTTCTCTGACAGTCGCATCCCACAGAGGCCCTGCCTTGCTCTGCACCCTGTCTCTCCAATCTTATACCAGGGAACAGGGCCAAAAGTTTGAGGGGACTTGAGAGCTGACCTCACTGTGTGAAGGGGTCTGCTGGGGAAGGGGAAGGCGTACACAGCAAGACCAGGATCCTAGGTACAAGTTGCGGGGGCCAGGGGAGGCAGGTTTGATTTCAGTAAGGAGCTTTCTAGTACAATAACAACAACCACAGAGTCCCTGGGTAGTGCAAACAGTTATCATGTTTGGCTGCTAACCAAAAGGTTGGAGGTTCAAGTCTACCCAGAGGCACCTCAGTAAAAAGGCCTGGTGATCTACTTCTGAAAAATCAGCCACTGAAAACCCTATGGAGCACAGTTCTAGTCTGACACACATGAGCTTGTCGTGAGTCAGAATCAATTCAATGGCAACTACTTTATTTATTTTTTTTATTGTGGTGAAAATATACACAACAAAACATACACCAATTCAACAATCTCTACAGGCAACTGCTTTTTAATAAAAACAAGAAACACGAACACTGTTCTACACGTTACCTCTCTCGATTCATTTAATCCTCACACCAACCCTATGAGGTAAATAGTATTTTTATAGTTGAAGAAACTGAGGCTGTCTCCCAAATTTATAAAAACATAAGTGGAGGAGCTAGGATGTAAACCGAGGCAGTCTGACTGCAGAGCCTGGCCTTTAACCTCTACATTGTACTACACTTTAACCTCTACGTTGTACTGCCCTTGCATTAAGAATTCTTCAAAACTAGATGGTGCCCGGCTACCACCAATGACCACCCTGACAAGAAACACAACAGAGAGTCTCTGATGGAGCAGGAGAAAAGTGAGGTGCAGAACTCAAATTCTAGTAAAAAGAGCAGACTTAATTGTCTGACTGAGACTGAAGGAACCCTGGAAAGCATGGCCCCTGGACCCTCTGTCAACCCAGAACTAAAACCATTTCCGAGGCCAACTCTTCAGACAAAGATTAGACTGGACTATGGGACATAAAATGATATTCATGAAGAGTGTGCTTCTTAGCTCAAGTCCTGTCCAGAAGTGAGATGAGAAGGCAGAGAGGGTCAGGAGCTGGTTGAATGGACACAGGATATCAGGGGTGGAAAGGAGGAATGTGCTGTCACGGGACAGGGAAAGCAATCAGGGTCACATAACAAATGTATGTGTAAATTTTTGTATGAGAGACTAACTTGAATTGTAAACTTTCACTTATAGTAGAACAATAAAAAAAAAATTTAACAAAAAAGAATTCTTCAAGTCTTCAACACGGTTACTATTTACTTTATAATAGTAATCGTGGTTTGCAGGCTATTGGGTATGGATGTTGGTAATCTCTTCTTTGTACTTCCCGGTGTCTTCGTGTTTTTACAATGGTGTATCTGGATGTTATAAAATGTGGATGGGGGAGGGGAGTCTTACCGCCATCTACCACTAGGGGGTTCAGGTAACCACCCCGTGGTGGGACTGGGCCCAGATGACCTTTAATGCCCCAGGCAGCTGTATAGGTTTTGGCATTTTGATCCTGTGCAACACCTCTATAGACATGGTCCATCAATTACTTATCCACTCATTCCACAGATGTTTGCTGAGTCTGCTTCCTCCTCCTAATAGGCATAACAACATGCCTACCTCATACGGATTAAATAAAACCAGTAGCCAGCATACTTTTTTCTTCCTTCTCTCTATGGTTCCTGCCCTCAAGAAGTTCATAACTGAATATCCTCTGGCTAGTTTCATATGCATCATGGGCTCCCCAAGGGCAGGGGCTGTGTCTGGTTCTCCCCTATCATTTGAGGAAGGCCCAAATACACACTTCATCAATAAATGAACGAGAGGAACAGGCATCCATCCACACCCACTCTTCATCGTCCTGCTGGTGCACCCCAAGCACTGGCCAGGAGTCAATTAGAGGTTAGGGAAGGGTGCCAGAGACCCAGCCAAGTGTCAGCTGTAACCCAGGCTTAGCACAGCTTTGCAAAACGGAGCCAACTATCCGGCTCCCAAATGCCTCCCTCCACTGACCAGTAGGTGGCAGCACAGGCCAGGAATTCATGGGTAGAGGGCTTGGTGGTGTGGCCAGGAAAAGGGGGTACCTGAGGTTCACGCGGCCTTACCTCTGTCCCTAGGGAGAGGGGGCCACTACGTACCAGGAAGGCTATCACAGAGGAGGGAGGGACAGTGTCTGAGAAGTGGGATGGGAGAGAAGGCACCTGGGCTCCGGATTCCTGCTACTCCTTTCCCAGCCTCAGCCCTCTCAAGCCCCAGGTGAGTTGAGGGAGGCTTCCTCAGGGCAGCCATCCCCCTGGGCCACCATCACTCACTGTGGGTGGCCCCAATGGGCTTGTCATCCTCCTCACTGTCCGGTCCCGAGCACCATTCGTCCCCGCTGTACGGCTGCTTCCGCTCCAGCACACAGCGCCGCTTACTCCGAGGTGCCACCTCTGCTCAGGTGGACAGGAGGCAGGCAGGGTGAGAGGAGTGCCCAGACGCTCTGCCCTCCCTCACCCAGGGTCCTGGGCACCAGCCTGGGACATCACTCCCAGGCCTACTCCCCAAGATGCCCCACCCCAGAGGGCACTGCCCGGGCCATGGTGGGCACCCTGCCAGCCCCTGGCCCCCACCACACCACCATTTGTTTCTGATTTCACTCTGCAGCCCGGCTGCCTGTCTCCCCTCCCCCCCACCCAGCACCAAGCACAACATAATCCCCAACCACAAATGGTTCTAATTAGGGCTGGAGGTGGGGGTGGGGGGGTAGGGGGAAGCCGCTGCTACTCTTCCAAGCCCCAGTGCCTACTCCCAAATGGCTCCTACCAGCCCAGGATACAGGAGGCTCCTGGGAGGTGTGCGGATCTGCTCCTCACCGCCCCTCCCAGCACCTCCCCCTCTAGAGGCTCTGGTGGGAAAACAGGAGGGAAAAGGGACAAGAAACCCCTCTGTTGGAGGTTCCACCCTGGGTGGCCCCTCCATGGGTGGCACCTAAGGCCCAGAAATCTCCTCCCTGGCCAACCTTAACCCTGAGAGAATGGCCAGGTTTCAGGTTGGGCTGTGTGATGGGGATAAGAGAAAGCTGCCCCTGCATAAAGGCTGGAAAAGAGCAGATGAGGCTTAGGCACAGGGCGGAGGATGGTCTCCAGGCAAGTGTGAGCCTTAGATGGTAGAAGATGCTGGAGCCTCAGGGATCAGGAAATGGAGTACCTTTGGCCTCTGATTCCAAGGATGGGGTCCCAGCCTCTCGCTGCTCTCCAGAGTCCACAGACACACTCCGCTCCCTCTTCACCTTGCCCTTGAGCGAGCTGAAAGGGGGAACCCCTGCCTGGGGGTTCTTCAGACTTGAATTGCTGGGTGAGATCTGGTTGGCCTTGGCCCCATGGTTCCCCGCCCCCACACCCTTCGTGCCCAGGTTGCAGGTGGGTCCTTGGCTCACATTCTGGTGCTGGGATTGGGCCCCGCCATTCCCTGTCTTGCCATGATTTGTCAATTTATTTTCTGGGTGCATTGGCTTGGCTGGGGCAGGGGGGCAGTGGCCGCGGGGGGACAGCGGCGGACTCCCTGGAGCTTCTCTCCTCCTGGGGTGGGGTAACCTGGGAGAAGGTGGGAGAGATGTGAAAATGTTAATCTTGCCAGAGGCTAGGCATCCCTGGATTCAACTGCCCCATCCTGCCTCACCTAATGGTGGTAGGAGCTGACCACCAACTCTTCCCTACCTCCTTCCATAGCCCCTCAGACAGAGGCTAATGCCCTTCTCTACCTTGGAGAGTGGAGATGGGGCAACCTGTGCACGTGCATGCACGTGCACACACACACACACACACACACAAATTCAAATGAAAACCAGGGCCTTGAGTTGGCAGAATCTCTCCCCCACCTCCAATGTCCATCAGACTGCAAGCTTCCATGGCAACCCCTCTCCACTAGCACCTGACCAATACTCAAGCATCCTCTCTTCTAGGGTTTGCTGTCTCCAGGCTCCTCCCGAGGTCCCAAACCTCAATTCACTCCCATGTGTCGCAACACCAGCGGGGAAGGGCCATGGGACCTGCGGGTCACAGCTCATGCCCCAGCCCCATTCCCCCAGGGAGGTGGGGGAATTCACACCAGAGAGTGGTACCCACTCTTCCAGACAGTTCCCAGAGCGGGAGGGGAAGGCCTGAGAGGGTAGGGGCCAGCAGGCGCGGGCAGCAGGCTGGCGCAGGAGGAAAGGGGGAGTGGTGAGCCAAGCGCACTGGAGTGCAGCCTGAAGCTAAAGATTCCTGCAGCCTCGGCTGTGGCTGCGGGCCCTTTAAGCTTCAGCCGGCTCGCACCCCCCCCACCTCCCCCTCCCTGGAGACCTATTAATAGCTGCTGGAAAGATCACATCACGGGAGAGGATATTTATCCCCCCTCATTCCACACCAGCTCAGATTTATTTCAGCTCTGCTGTCCTGCTGCTGCCGCCTGGCCCTGTCTGCTGGCTTCTCCTGGGGAGGAGGAGGGAGGCAGACCTGGTCCCCCACTCCAGCTCCCACCCCCAGCTAGGCTGGGGCCAGAGGGCGCCAGTGGACCTGACAGTGGGGTGGGCAGGGGTCTGCTCAAACAGCTTTAAGGAGGGAAGACCTGGAAGGGGCTAGAAGCAGCAGGCATAGGTGGCTGCCAGTCTCCTCTGCCCCCTGGGCGCAGGCACTAGGGCTGGCTGTGGGCACTTGCCTCTGGGCGGGCCTTCCCATTCAGACCCCCTTTAGCCCACCGGAGGCCTGGAAGCCAAGCACCCAGGGGGGGTCCCTCTCCCAAGCCAGCGCAGCTCAGCTCCATCACCACTGGGCCCTTCCCTTCCCCGCACTCCACACACACATCCCGCCCTCCACGACACCCACACACCTTGTCTTGTTAGCCAGGATCCTCATGGCTCCCACACACAGTGGGGCTACGGCCCCTGTGTGTGCCCAGGGCCCAGCCAGGTACTCGGTACTGGAGCACGGACTGCAGCAACAAGCCCCAAAGAGAAAACTTGTAACTTGGGGAGGGGGTGCGGGCAGGGGAGGGGAGGAGGGAGGACCCAATAGCCCTGGGACTGGGACGCTGGATGTGGTAGGGCAGGACTGGAAAGGGAGGCCTACTAGGTAGGGTCTCAATCCAAGAGCCAGCCCTCTCACACTTTACCCTCAGGGAGCTTGCAGTCTCTAGCAATCTCCCCAGGCTGCAGAGGCAGAATTCATAGACGGAAAAGGTGCCCGGGTGGGGCGGCAGTATGGTGCGCTCTGGCCCCCGGGGACTCCCACTCCCTGGCATGCCCCTCACCCCGGGTGGGGAACCCCTCACGTCCCGCCCTAAGCGCGACGCCCTGCCCTGGGGCATCCCAGCAGTTGAAGGGGCCGGGCGGTGGGGGCACTGCCCCGCCCCCAGCTCGAGGCCTAGCCCATGCCCATCCCAGCAGGCCCGGGCGGGCAGCGAGAGGCCTGGCGGGGCCCCGGGGCTGCAGCTGGGCTCTTCTGGAGACCAGTAACGCTGGCTCAGATTCCTCCCCGACCGCAAGAATGCAGGAGCCTCCCCTCCTCCCCGACCGCCCTGCAACCCCCCCCACCCCGCCCCCTTCGGCAGGGCAGAGCGAGCAAGAGAGCCAGCGAGCCAGGGAGCGAGCCAGCGTGCGAGCAGCGGGAGACTGACAGGACTGCAGTGGCATTCTCCGGGCCCCACACTCGCGCGCGCACCACACGCACAAGGGCGTGCACGGACGGACACACAGGTCCCGGGAGGGGCCCGAAGCTGGGCTTGCGCCGCGGTGGGGCCGAGAGGCGGCCTTGCCCTGTGCACAGCAAAGCAGGGGCTCAGATCCCAACCAACACGCGAACTCTGACTTACACACACTCACAGTCGCAGCTCACACGTGGACAGGGAGACAAAGACACGCACGGAGCGCAGGAAACTAGACTTGCGCTCCCTCCAAGCAACCTGAGGTTCGTCGGAGGGCGAGGGAAGCACTGGCCAAAGCAGAAACTAAAACAGCCTGGGGCACACACAGACAGGGCGGCTGCCGGAGGCCAGAGGGAGAGCTCTGGACTCATTTAACAGATGAAAAGACTGAGGACCAACAACAAGTGAGCCCTAGAAAGTTGAGCCTAGTAGTCACAGAGAAACACACAGGGCCATAGATACACCAAGAAACAGACTTACACAAACACAGAAGCCTCACCCACCCGCCCCCCCACCCCAGCAGCAGATCCGGGTTAAGAGTGGGGAAGGGAAGAGTCTGGGTTGGGTGGCCTTTTCCTGGTGATGGGCCCAGCCAGAAGCCAGGTTCACAGTCCTGCTGCTCCCAGCAAAGCTGCTGGAGGCTGTACTGGGACCTCACTGGTGAGGGGACCCAACAGTCACCCTGTGAGAGTCCAACCCTAACTTAACCCCAGGGGCACATTAGCCTTCCCTGTTCGGCTCTGTCTCTGGGGAGGAAGGGGCCTCTGGGAAAGGTTCCAAAGTCCAGGGCTTGGCTGGGAAGTAGCCTGCCTGCCCCATCTCCTGCACCACAGCCCGCCTCTGAGCTGGAAGGGCCACCGGAAAGAGCTTACTTAGCAGGGGTCGCTAGAGGGGGCACCTGGGCTTAGGGGCAGGCCTGTGGCTGACACGTGTCTCAGGCTCTGCGTTCACAGCATCTTCACATTCACCTCCTCACTGATCCTCAGAATTACCCCAAGAGGTGTTATTATCTCCATTTCACAATGAGGAAACTGAGATCTGGGAAAAGGAAGTGACTTGACCCTGCTCCCATGGCCAGTTAGTGGCAGCACTAGGACCCCGGCAGTGTCTCCTTGGAGCCAGGACTGCTCATCTGAGCCTGCACCATACATGTGGGCTACCCACATTCCAGCCACCCCACCATGCCTAGCCTCTACAGGTGGAGGGACAGAGCAAGGGCCACCCACCACCTCATATGTTTACAATCTCAAAAATTGGGGACCTGTAATAATTTTGGTAAGGGTTGTTAGAATACTAATTCTTCCCGGTGGCCCCGGTCAAGGCTCCTCCCCTCTAGGATTCCACCTCCACGCCCCCACCCAGCCGCAGGGCAAGCTGAGTCAAGCAGGGATGAGTCAGGACTTTCCCAGCTCACCCCCTACTCCCTCCACCCCTCCAGAAGCCGGCCCAGCTCCCAAAGACCCCCTCCTCCTCTACAGACTCTCAGTCCCAGAAGAGACTTGGAAGGCCTCAGGGATGGGAGGCAGGAGGACTGATCCTGGTGGGGCAGTTTTTAAACAAACAATGAGTGAAAGTGGTTTCCCAGCACCAGGCCTGGAGCTTCTGAGATGGGCGAGAGGAAAGGGACGAGGCTCTGGGAACACAGCACTGTAGCTCCCTCTTAGGGGCTGGGGTGGGAGGGGTGACATGTGCTCACAAACAGGGAGCAGGTGAGAGTTGCCTGAGTAAAAGGCCAGGAGCATAGCCAAGAGAAGGGAGCCCCAGGAGGGGAGGCTGCTGAGGCAAAGAGCCTGAGATCATCTGCCCTCTGTGTAACTGCGGGAGTGCAAATGATTAATATGTTGGGCTACTAACCAAAAGTTTGGAGGTTCAAGTTCACCCAAAGGTGCCCCAGAAGAAAGGCCTGGCAATCTACTGAAAAATTGGCCATTGAAAACCCTATGGAGCACAGTTCTACTCTGACATGTGGAGTTGCCAGGTGTTAGAATCAACCTGATGGCAACTGATAGCGGTGTATCTGGGGGAGCAGCAGCCTAAGGGTTAAATCAGGCCTGACCCTGAGGTAGGAGGGAGACAAGGAAGGCTTCAATGCCCGGTGACAAACTGGCTCTCTACTCAACACAGAACTGCCACAGGCATGGTGGGGATTCACACACCCAGTGGCAACCTGCCTATTTCCAGCTGCCCCCACGCTGGGAGCCTCTGCTTGGTTTGCTGGTGGGTCCACCAGACTCACTGCCCAGCTCACAGCTGCCACAAAGATATGGCAAGGAAATGTTCTGGAAGGTCCATGCTCCCACATGTAGTGGGCAGACACCTCTAGAGAGGAAAATGGGCTGCTAGGACCCCCTGTGATGAGTGAACAGACAGGACACTGCTGGGAGCATATGAAGGAGATAGAGCCTCAAGTCTCACATCCCTGGTTTCCTGGGTGTGAGGACTCCTTGGTCCCCCAAAGCTCCCCTTTACCACCCAGGTCACTTCCTCTTCCTGAGGTGGTGACTAAGATAGGTGGGGAGGTCAAGGATTCATAGCCCAGCAGGAAACCTCCTCAAGGACCAAGGTATTGCTCTGGGACCCTCTATGTGGGGACTTCCAGGCTTGGGGGGCCTTCCCCTTGCTCTGGTTCCTAGCAGCTCTCCCCACTTCCCCCCAGTGCCTGCAAGGGAGACCATGCAAATCAGCCATTTTTGCCTGGGAGTTTCCAGCCCTACCCCACCTGCAGTCTTACGGTAACATCAGGCAACCCCAGCCCTGTAGGACCATGGAAACTCCAGACCTTTCTTGTCTGAGATCTTTGAAAAGGGTGCTTCTGGGGGATTCTACCCTTCTGGAGCCTGCAAGAACAAGTGGCATTGCCTGGGCAGGCCTGAGGTCACCTCACTTCTCTTGACTCCTTCAGCCAGTGCCAGGGTAGCCAGGCCCCAGGAAGCAGTCTTGTCCTGGCAGTGGGGTGCCCCTAAAGGCTGCTGCCCTATCCCTGGCTGCTCCCTTCCACAGGGGGAGGGGGGAGGAGGAGTAGGGGGCACAAGGAAACAAGACAGGGCAGGAAGCCCAGGCAGGCGGCGGGCACTCTGGGCCAGGCACAAACAGCCAGCACAGGAAACCACAGCCCACCCCCGCCCACCCCACCCACCCAAGGCTCTGGGAGAGGGGAGTGCCAAAAGCCTGGTACCCCAATAGGGGCAAGAGCCAGGGGTTAGCCCGGGGCAAGGGAGGAGCCAGAAGCCCTCCAGTTCCTTCTCTGCCCCAGGCCCCACCTGGGGAGGGGGAGAGGAAGCCAGGCTGGCAAGGATGGTGCTGCTGCTTTAAATCCACCGAAATCCTGAGCTAGGCCCAACCCAGCTCTGGTTTCACAGGAAGGAAAGGCGCTCAGGAGCCAGTAGGACAGGCGGTGGTGGCTGGAATTAGCCCCACCGGCACAAATATATCTGGTCTCCGCCCTGCCACCCCACTGGCACTTCCTGCCCCCTGGCACCTGCACCAGGGTGGGGGTGGAAGAGGGTCTAGGTGCTGCTCTCTACCCTGTGGGAGACCCCAGTCTCAGGAGGTGCCCTGTTGCTCAGTACACGTGGGTAGAAGGTGACTTCCCAAGCTTGGATTCCCAGAAAGAAGAAGGATGGGCAGGGGCAGCTCCCTGTGGGCCCTCACCTGGCCTCTGTCCTCCAAGGGGTTAATCTGGCCCCTGTTTTGGGGGATGGGGGTGACCAAGGAACCTCCTCCAAACTGCCTGGCTGCTGGGAACAATGGGGCCATTGTGGGAGGAGTGGAGTGCGGGCAGACTGCTGGCAAAGCCAGTGCACCACGGGGCGGGACCTCACCCAACGCCTGGCCTGAGCTCCTCGCTCCTCTGCTCTCTCCCTCAGGTACTATCAGAGGCAGAGCCATCCTCCCAGCCCCCTCCCCCGCCTGCCTGGCCCAAACTCTTGGCAACAGCAGTGCCTGGAGGGCCCTTGCGCTGCCCACGTTGACATCCAGACTGCCTTGACCCTACAGGAAGCAGGGGCAAGTGGGTCAGGACAGGGTGGGGTGGGGGTGGGGGAGATGAGACAGGATGTATGCCTGTGATCCTCCTGCAGGGAAGACAGGAAGGCCAAATGGGGTTTCTGGTGTTGGTCCTGGCACCCTCGGGAAAGAAGGGCTTAGGGGATTGTGAGAGCAGTGACAAGCAAGGGTCCCTGCCTCCAAGCTTCCTTCCCCACACCCATTCCATAAACCTGCTCCCTGAGGAGGTCTGGTGCCCCTGGCAGCCTCACCCCCTGGGACTGGGACACTGGCAGGTGGGCAGGGTGGTGCAGTGAAATGAGAACGGGTTTGCAGGCAGCCGAATGCCAACACACCCTGTCCCCCGTCTGAGCTACGGAACCTCGTCCAACCCTTCGTCCCTCTGAGCCTGTTTCTCTATCTGCAAAATGAGAATAATTTTATAGAGTGAGATAGTATTAGTGAAAGTATCTTAAAGAATGCCTAAGATATATCCATCCCTCAACAAACCACCTCTGGCCCTGACATCCCTTTCGCTACCTCCTGCCATGGCGCCCAAATACATGGGCATTTGGTAAAGGTTGGCACTGCCCTTTGAATATCCAAGTGAACAGGGCCCATGGGCATCATATTAGTGGTACCAAATATAAAGACTTGGCTTTTCCTCTGCTCTGTCCTCTAGGTATCATTGTGCTCACCTACACACTCAGGCTGAGAGCCTGGGCCCATAGAGTACTCATCCACTCTCTTAGCCACAGGTCTGTCTCAAACCCCAGGAGGCAAGTGAAAGGGCTCTTCCTCCCTTGCCCAGCCTACCCCTTGACAGTCACCCTGCAGTGTCTGGGCTGGGAGGAAGCTTGAGCCTCCTCTCTTGCCATGGACCTCTTTTAAGGAATGAAGGGTCTGAGAGGGGTAGAGGGAGAACTGAGCCATGAAGTTCTGGAAAGTAGGGGTCCAGGGAGAAAACCTGGTCTGTTCTCAGTGAGAGAGGGCTATACCTCTCATGGTGGCTCCACAAGTCCCAAAAGGGTTAGCAAGGCCCTAAAAATAACCTGCTCCCAGCAGGAGCCGCTGATCGGAACCCTCCAGCCATCTGTTCCCATTTTCTCCTGTTCACATTGGAACATCTGAAACCAACCCCAGAGCCCCAGCCTGATCCCAAAAATAGCCCCAGCCTGCCCAAGGAACAGGCCCCAGGGGCTGGGCACAGGCAACACGGCCAGCCCAGCAGTGAGGCCTGGCCCAGGCGACTCAGAGCCCTCACACCCCAGGCCCGTGGAAGGGAAGTGCCCCCTCTGGTCCCAGAAAGAGGTGGTGAGCAGGGCCAGGGGCTCCTCTCGCTACCAGGCTGGAGAAGGCACCTGCTAGCCAAGTCCAGGCCTCAGACCCAGGAACACTGGTCTTCCAGGCACTTCTACTGCCTCTTAATCAACTTACTCCATAGATTCAGACACTGACTCCCTAGAAGATCTCAACCACCTGTTTGCATAGCTCCCCTCATTGTGGGGGTCCCATCCCTGCTGTCCACTCTTGGGCCCCTCCCCCAGAAGTTCCCTAAATCTCGGTCTCCTCCACCATCCCCCTCTCATCCTAGGACCTTTAGGAGCTCTGCCCACCTAGCATCACTCAGCACTCTCCTCTGCCCTAAGGCACTCAGGGTAAGGCAGAACTTTTTTCAGCACTGCCCACACTTACCCACTGCATTCCAGGAAGGCTTCTGCGGGTGTCCTCTGGACACTGTGGATGCTGATATGACTCCAGGCCCCTCTGGGCTTGAGGATGCCCCCTCCCTGTCCGCCTGTGGCCAGCAGGTGCCAGGAGTGCCCACCTGGCTTCTATATACACCATAGGCCTGGACACTGTCCCACACTCAGGGAAGATGCCCAGGCGGTATACAGGGGATTCAGGGGAGCCTGGGCCCTAACGTAGGCCTAACAACTGTCATCCACGTCCAGCTCCACTTCTCTCCCCTGCCATTTTTCTCCCCAAGGAAGGGCCTTACCCCTAGGCCAGGAGGGAGAGGAGGTAGCCATTTAAGGACGGAATGTCTTGTTCAGGCTGATGAAAGAACAGAGCAACAGGGATGGGTGGTGGGAGGGGTGCTGAAGGCTGGTATGAGCCAATAGCCTGGGGGAGTGTCAGGAAGATATGTCCTAAGTTCCCCAGGCCCTTCTCCAGGCCCACAGCTGTTCGGCAAACTTGCAACCAAGATGTCAGCCAGCATCAACAGTGGGGAAACTGAGGCAGCAAGCAGGTAGGTCTGGAAGGGTAGAGACCAAAACCAAAAACCAAACTCATTGCCATCGAGTTGATTCCGACTCACAGTGACCCTATAGGACAGAGAACTGCCCCGTAGGGTTTCCAAGGAGCGGCTGGTAGATCCAAACTGCTGACCTTTTGGTTAACAGCCATAGCACTTAACCACTGCACCAGCGGGGCTCTGGAAGGGTATAGTGACGGGGATAATTAGACTCCACGAGTCTGAAGCCTTGCAGAGCCTGTCTCTTCCCTGCCCCCACAGTCCCTCCTTCCCCATCAGTTCTTCCCCTGCTAAAGCCCCTGGGAGGGTCAAGAGTTCCTGTGAAGAGCTGTGACTAATAATAATGATGAAGATCTCTAACATTTACTGAGCATTTACTCTGTAACAGGCAAGCTGGCCTAAGCCCTTCGCATTCATTAACTAATTCAATCCTCAGAAGAGTTCCACAAGTACTTTTATTGCCCCCACTTTACAGATAAGAAAACTAAGGCACAGGGAAGTTAAGTAACTTGCCTAAAGCACACAGCCCATAATGAGAAGAGCCGGGGTTTAAACCCAGACATTCGAGCAATTGGGGTTTTAACCATTTCACAATACAGGTTCACCACGGTATCGTTCCTCGTGCTATAAAGGAGTTGGTAGCCAGGCCTCAATCTCTCATTCTACACCCACTCCCTCCAAGCTAGATGTGTACCAGGCCCAGTGCTAGAGGCCACAGTTCCCGTCCAGGGAAGAGATCAAAGGGAGAGCGCCACTCCCCACCCCCTCAACACAGGTGCCTGGCCTGGCTGGTGCTCTGAGAGCAAAGTTCTTGGGCCTCCCCCGGCCCATCCACCCCAATCTGTTACCTCCTCACCCATCCTGGTCCCTAAGGGACAGTCAGGGGAGGGATTGAGACAGGTAACCACAACAATAGCACAGGGCCCCTGCTGAGAGATGCCAATAGGCTAAAAAGGAGCCTGCTGCTCCTCCTACTGCCCAGGTAGGGGGTCAAAGGTCAAGTGGGACTCATCAGTGAGGGGTGGAGTCCAAGCCCTGCCCCCACCTGCCCAGCCACACCTGTCACTGTCCCCACTTCCTTTACTACCTGAGAAGGAAATAGGACCACTCTGTCCCTGTCCCTGAGGGGCAGTGGCCTCCCTCCAGCAGGGAGGGTGGGGGACTAGTTGGATCAGTTAGAAGCCCCTCCCTCCTGAGGACAGTCCAGGAGGAGGGCTCCTCCCTGTCCCCAGCTTTCTCCAGCTTTTCCTAGTCAGACCAGGAGCCCACAGGAGTGTTTGTTGTGACTTCAGGGAGTTGTTGCTAACTAAGGAAGGAGGGGAAGAAGGGGAGGAGGGAGATGGCAGGAGGGAAAGACTCTGTGTGTGTGTGTGTGCGCGTGTGCGTGTGTGTGCGCGTGGTGCGTGTGTGTGTGCGCGCACGTGCACGTATGCGTGCATGTGTCTGTGTCTAGGGGGCCCAGGCAGAAACCACATCACGGTGGCTGGTAGCCACCCTGGCTTTGACTCAGCCAGTTGGGGCCAAACAGAGACGGGGGCAAGTACTTGAATGATCAGGAAACAGCACCTAGCCCTCCAGGGTGACTGGGCCAGAGCTCCCCTCCTCTCACCCACGGGAAAAGGATCAGTCCCAGAGAAGGGCTGGGGCTGTCACTGGCCTGGTGCTTTAACCCGTCCTCTCCTGGCCCCGTCCCCACTCCCTACCGGGTTCTAGGTTGTAGGACTATCTGCCCACCAGGAGCCAAAGGAAGCCTTCCTGGAATGGAGGCTGGGGGGAGAAGTGGGGGCAGAGAGCCAGGAGGAGAGAGCCCAAAAGACAAAAAGCCAAGCAAGAGGCTAAGCCAGGACAATGCAGCTGGCCTGAGTGGCCAAGAAGGACACACACAGCACACAGACCTCTCACCTCAGGAATCTATGTGGGTCAGGCTCAGGCTCAAGGGTGTGGTCTGGGATGGGGGCTCCCTGTGGAGAGA
>NW_004444079.1:2591401-2611976 GCF_000243295.1 Trichechus manatus latirostris | reverse complement strand
TAGAAGCCCCCCCAGCAATCTATGCCCCTGCTTCCTCCCCTGACCCCAGCCCCATGGCCACCACACACCACATAAACATGTACACACATATACACAGCTTGCAGCTCCAGGAAGTCTCTGAGCTACTCAGACCACCCCCTCAGGACTTCTGTGGATTGGCTCGGAGCCAGGCCTGACCCAGCTGCCCCACCACACTGCTCCCCTCCCTATCCTGCAAGCAAGGAAAAAGAAGAAACGGGAAGATGCCTTGGAGCTTAGGCCCACAGGGAGACAGGAGGGACA
The DNA here is from genome assembly GCF_000243295.1 of Trichechus manatus latirostris. Classification (NCBI taxonomy): domain Eukaryota; kingdom Metazoa; phylum Chordata; class Mammalia; order Sirenia; family Trichechidae; genus Trichechus; species Trichechus manatus. The sequence goes on along the minus strand of NW_004444079.1, from coordinate 2,611,694 downwards.
GGACAACTCCCACCACGGCCTGGCCTGAGGATCTGGGGGGAGGGGATGGATGGGGGTGATGGAGGACCCCAGCTTTCAGCACCAGCCACCCCCAGGGTTCTCCGCAGGGGAAAGAAGGGCTATGTGTCCTATGTCCCTGTGTGGTCTCCTTGGCTACACCCCTTGTCCCCTAAAGACACAAAGTTCTAGGGACTTGTCCTTGTTAGGAGGGCCTAGGGTGAGAGAATCAGGCTTAGCAGTTAGTAGGAGGGGGCTGGGTGAAGCTCCCACAGGCAGGCGGGAGAGAGGCTGGTGGCTGGGCTCAGTTTGTACTGGGGGTCAAAGGGGAGTTCTTTTCCGAAGAATTCTGGGAGAGACGCCAACTAGAGCAAGCTGCTAACCACCCCTCCCTCTCTCTCACTGCACTGGGGTGGAGGGGGGTGTTTCTCTGCCAACCAGACTTAACCCTCTCCAGCCTGTGCTGCTTCTAAGACCAAGATGGGTGAGTTGGGGGGAGGGGGGCTCCAGCTGGACTCAACTTCCAGTTCTAGGGAGCAAGTGCAGGGCATCTGCCAGAACGAACGAGGCTGGTTCCACATGGCACAGTCTGGCCCCGCCCGGCCCCACCACCAACTGGGTGACTCTTCTGGCCTCATCTCCTGAAGGTGTCTGCAGTGACGTGTGTGTGCGTGTCTCAGAAATAGAGATTGAGAAACAAACTGGAAATTCCTTGCCAAGGCCCTTCCCCTGCTGGGTCACTGAGCACTGTACCAACCTGTGCCTCTACCCCTCCCTTCCTCCCATGTGTCCTGGGACCAGAGGCCATGGGGTGGGGGGTGAAAGGGACAGTTTATCCTTATGCCCACCTACTACTGCTATCTCCATAGGCCCTTGACTTAGACAAGTAGCCCCTGTCCCAAGCCCTCTTCTTCCTCATGATTTCCTCATACGTGCTTCTAGAGGAAAGCATTCAGTTACAGACCGAGACCCCAGGAGGGAAAACTGAGTCATAATGAGGCATCAGGGGTTCTAATGCCTACATCCCATGCCCACATAACTCTGCCATCACCACCTTTGCTTTGGGGAAGAAAAAAAAAAAGACAGCCCCCACTGGCAACCTCTCCTCTTGTAGAACACTGTCTAACTGCAGCAGGAAGGAATGAGATTAAACATGAAGAAGGACTTCCCAGGATCTGAACAAGGAACACTCAAGGATACAGTGGCAACTGGCCCTACCCCAAACACCTCACATTTCTGGGGTGGTACATCACCCCCTTAGGATTCCAGGACGCTCCATCTTCTGCTCAGGCTGGAAATATGAATGCCCTGTCTTGTTTTACTGCCTGCCGTTTGCTGGAAAAGTCAACTTTTCTGCACCTTAAATTTGCCACCAAGCTCCCAGGTATGATATGGCTGGCTATATTTTGTCCCCAAATGAAGCAAGCGAACCCAGGGGCATGGGTTAACTCCCTTTCCCCAGGCCTTTCCTTTAGAGCACGGTACCGCCACCCACATAACAGCCACCAATATGTCATCAAGACAAGAAAAAGGTGGACTGGTAGTGTGGGGATCCCTAAGGTACAGTGTCCGGGAGGGGAGAAGTAACAGCCCAGGCCTCAGGAGCATTTTATCCCAAAGTTTCCCCTCTCTACCATGCTCTCTCCAAGGACCACGGAACTGCCAGAAGCCTTGGCCCCACTCCAGGAAACCTCCCCATCAAAGGGCAGAGGACTCCATGTCCCAGGGAGATGAGGGGAGACCTGTGACTACACACCCCAGACATGTTCAGAGGGAGGAAGAAAGAGGCAGAAACAGTAGGGTGCTCACTCCCGCACATACACACATAAAGGGACACACCCCCAGGCACACATGCTCCTCAGAGGTACCCCCAGACACGTGCAACTGAGACACAGATACAACTCCCACAGACATACATCCAAGACACCTCCTAAAAAAAATAAAACTCCCCAAGAATGGCCCCTTAACACCCATGGAGACTCCCAGACTTACAGAGACAGCCCAGGAGCACTCAGGAAACACACCCGACATCCGGTCAGCCACACAGAACTGCTGACAGAAGGTACAAACACACCGGGATACACACAAACACACACAAAGTTGGACACGGTGGCCATGTGCTACTACACAACCTCACACCCACAACCTGGCAATGTACAGTTTGAAGTGAGATTAGAAGACAAGGTTCCGCAGCCCTAGTAGGGGGTGGGGGGTAGGGGAGAAGTACTCATGGATTTCAAAACAATCCTGGTTTCGAAATGCTGGAAATGCTGGATTCAGGGCCATTCCCAGCTGAAGCTGGGGGTGGAGTGTGAGGGGGAGGGGGAGACTGACCAGCTCAGGACCACCAGCCATTGGAAGAGGAGAGGGGTTGGGCAGAGGGAGCCCTGGGGAAGGGGGACTAGAAAGACACATCAAGGTGAGGAGGGATAGCCAGCCCAGTGCCAAGTAGGGAGGGCCTGGGCCAGCCGGAGAGGAGGCAAAGAAGGAGAGGCCTCAGCGTTCGCCATTAACAGGCAACGTGAGAAGGCAGGGGAGGATTCCCTCCCCCTCAGGACTGAGAGTAATAGGGGAACTGGACTGTAGCCCCTTCCTCAGCTCCTGGGTGGTAGTAGTGAACACCCTCTCCCCTGCAGAGTGGCCCCTGGCTCCCCTTCCCCACCAGCTAGCAGAGCTGGCAGGTGAGTCACACACAGTCCACCAAGGTGAGCTGCAGGCGAAGGGGTCAGAGTGGGGGGGGGAACAGCAAGGGCCTGCAGGGGTCAGGATCTTCCATGAGACCCAGGATTCCCCACACTCAGGGCAGGGTGGGGGATGCCCTCAGGGAGACTGAGGCAGTGCCGCATACCCCCACACCCAGGAAGTCACCCCTCCCAGGGCAGCCAGAATGCCCTTGCTGCCCCTCCCCCCACCTCCAGGGAAAGCCGACAGAGCTCTCCAAGGGAGGGGAAGGAGGGGAGGTCAGGCCAGGCTGGGGGTGGGGCTCTGGAGGCCTGGCCTGGCATAGGGCAGAGGAAATTCCAGGCTGTATGTAACTCCAGGCTGCCTTCAGGGCCGCACAGTTAAATGACAAGCAGCACCTAAGGAGCTCTCATGCTTTCTTCATCTAGCCCCTCAGCTTCTAGCCTCTGGCTACTCAGCCCTCCAGCTGGCCCCAGCCCTGGCTCAGGTAGTTAGAGGATGGGACCTGTGGGAACTTAGCACTCCCTGGATGAGCTCCTCAGCCCTAGCAGGAGTCCCCCCACCCCCAGCCCCATCCTGGCCCTTCAGGCCAATCAGAGCCTCCTTTCCCCAAACTCCTGGGGGCAGCCCCCACAGTGTGGCTATGGATGGGCAGCTGTCAGGGCTGGCAGGCAAGGGCACAGATGCCAAGCTAGAGCAGCCAGGTGCACAACAGGTTGAGCCAGTCCCTGGAACAGCCAGCCCCACCCCAAGGAGAGCGGGCCTGGCAGAGGCTCCCTGCCTGCGGCACCCAGCCTATACCCGCTTGGCTCCCACGGCTGCCCACTTTCCCACGGTGCCATCCCCCTTCAGCCCCCTCCCTCCAGGTCAGCACCCGGGCAGTGCCCATGGCTCCTGGCACAAGGAAAGGAGGGATGCCATTTCCCTATCACTCCTGGGTGCCTGGGTGCCTTGCCACCAACAACCAGGGAGCTCCAGGAGAGTAAGATACGACATCAGGGCAACAAGAACTGCAAAGCTCCCTGCACCTCCTTGCAGGCTTCTTTCCATCCTGGGAAGACTGGACACTCAGACACCCTGGCTCCTCGGAGCTGCCCCAGGGTGCTGGGACAGAACTTCAGCCTGTGGCGCCAGAGGCAGTGTGGAGGGTGCCCCCAGCTCCTCCTCTTAGACTCCCTGGAGGACAGGCTGCAGAGCTGGGTGATTGGTGGCTCCCTCCACTCCTGCCAGAACTGCTGCAGCCTGCAACCTTGGACCTTTCCTCCCACCCACTCCTGGGCTCTGCAAAGCTCCATGCAACCACTCCCCCCACAGCAGGCAGCCCCCCTTTGCACAGCATCTTCTTTAATCTAAAGCAGGTGCCAGGCATTCCGGCCCTTGCTGAGTTGACACTGCCACCCGCTAGGCTTCTACCCAAAAGTCTACTGCCCTGCTCCGTCAAGGAAGTTGAGCCCCCAACCCAGGGGGCTTAACCTAGGTACCAGGAGGTGGGAGGCAGGAACTAGCCAAATGGAGTCATGGGTGCCCAACAAAGATTCAATAAACAAGATCACTAGGTCCCAAATTACTACCATTGTGCTAGCCCCAGATTTCCATGGACCACCGATCTTTCTCGAAGACCTTGTAATCTCCTCCCCCTACCCCCAGTAATTAGACTGACTCATTCAGTCTCCATATGGACCTCCAGAACTCATCTCTAACCATGGGGCTCCTGCCATCCCTGGACAAGAGTAACTCTGGATCCAAAAACATAGATATGCTACCCCTCACCAGCACCCCACTCAGTGTTAACCCCTGTCCCATCCCAATTAAGGGCAACACAAGTAAAGAGAAGAGAACCCCTAGAGAGAGGTGGCCAGAGGGCTGGCCTTCCAGGGCTAGTTCTCCAAGGCCAAGGAGCCAGATCACCTGGGGGAGGTGGCGCCTTCCTTCCTGGCACCAGACTCCCTGTCTCCCTCACTGCCCCTCACTCACTTTCACCCTGTCCTGAGGCTTCCCTCAGTCTCCCTGCCCTCACCACCCCTAGCAGGCACCTTGACACCACCAAGAGAGGCCCTGAGCATGCTCTTCCCCTGGGGCCATGAAATCGTGGTCCTGACCCGGAGAAGGCAGCCAAGCCTGTGCTGCTGGAGGGACAGCAGAGCAGTGAGGCAGCTTCTTCCTGGAAGAAGTGGCTGCTCCCTGGAGAGTCTGAGGAGAGGGAGATAACAAGTGAAGTGGAAGCCCACCCACCCTGGTGGTCTCATTCAGAGGCATCAGTAGGGTTAGAGCAGATACATTGCAAAGACAGCTTTCCTAGGTAAAACAGGAAACCAAAGCTGGGAGAGAGGGCAAGAGATCAAGTGGGGCTCAGTCACATGCCCCAGCTCACCTCTCCCACAGCGACAGTAGAGGCCCCCCACAGATACAGATACAGACACACACCCCAAGCAGCAGACAGACAGAAGGAGGAGGGAGGAAGGGGTATCAGAAAAACCCGGAAGGAAGCTGGACAGACAGACAGAAGTTCATCCTGGCTTCACTGCTCCAGAGAGACACCCTCCAGACTCCCAGACTGTGAGGGACACTCTCCTCAATACTCAAGAGGGAGAAAGGGAGGGTAGACCTGGTCCCCCTTGAAACCAAATTCCCAGCCCCAGAAGACATACCCCAGTCAAGCAAGAAGCCCTAGCTGCACTTCTCTTCCCCACATTCCTCTCCCAGGGGCTCCTTCAGAGCAAGGCAGGGGCCACCTCCCCTTAGCAGTGCAGGGCCACCTCCATGGGACTGTGGATCAGCCCCACCCCCAGTCATGCCCACACCACTAAGAATCCTCGGTAGAGAAGACTCCTCCAGTCACAGCCCTTGCTTGCAGGCAGTGCCTGGGGACGGAGGGTGACCACCCCCCCAGGTCTCTCCAATCCTAGCCCACCTCCCTCTGGAGGCTCCCGCCAGCCAGGGGAGGAGTGCTGGGGTGCTGAGACTCAAGGGGTTGGTGAGCTTGGGAGGGGGACTACATCTCCCAGAAGCCCCCAGGGCAGGGTTCGCAGCTCCAGCTGGCCCAAGGCCGGCCTTGTTCTCTGCGCTAGGGTGGCAGGGTCTCCTGGCTGCCCCTAGGTCCTCCCCCCTGTGCCCTGGGGCTGCCAACCTGATTGGGGGCCTAAGAGTAGCCTGCACTGGCCCTGGGGTTGTCCCCTATCCTCTAACAGCCTAGTGGTGCGTGCCAGAGGGCAACAGACAATCAGACTGTGCCCCCCCCCAATTCCCAATTCAAACTGGATCTCCCTCCTCGCGCCTCTACTGGCTTGGCATGGCTTTCACCCTCACCCCTAGCCCACCCCTCACCTCGCGTGGGTCGGGGGTCCTCACGCCAGGCCGGAGCTGGACGCCATGACCAGTTCAGGGTCTGTGGGTGGATTGGGGTCCTCCTGCTCGCCAGTTGGAGGTGCGGAGGGGGGCAGGCAGGCGGTGATCTTTTGATCCTGGACGCCTTGATCTCAATACCAGCCTCGCCCGGGAGAGGGTATCCGGGGGTCGCTGGGCGCCTGGGTTCCTGCCTCCCAACCGTGGAGCATGGTCGTGGGCGCCGGGCAGCGGCGGGAGAGCGCGCACACCCACCCGGCCCCGAGCTGGGGTCTCGGCCCCGAACCTTACGGCTTCGGCTCCAGCTCCTCCTCCCTTCCTTCCTTCCTTCCTTCCTTCCTTCCTTCCTTCCTTCGCCTCCTCCTTTCACTTTCCCCGAGGCCCGCGGGAACGGCGGGCGCGAGGCGGGGAGGGAGCTGTCTGGGCGCTTATTGTTGGTCGGACGCCGAGGGTCCCGGTCGCAGACCCCGGGCGGCGCAGCGCCAGGGGACCCAGGCGTGCGGGCGTCCGGCCGGCTGGCTCCGGGCGGCGGCGGTAGTGCAGCGGCCCCGAGTCTGGGGCATGTCCGGCCACTCGCTCTGCCGCGCGCCGCCGCCTCCCCGGACTCCCCCGCGCTGCCGGAGCCTAGCTCGCCCCTCCACTCGGCTCCTCTCCCCAGCCTGAATAAGCATCGGGGCTCTCTGGCTGCCTCCTTCTGCCTTCATACCAGAGCCCGGAGAGGCCCCTGTCAAAATAAGAGCTCCCCCATCTCGCTCGCCTCCTCGCCCAACCCGGCTCCCCCAGCCTCCCAGTGGTCTGACTCGGTAAGGCGCCGGGTCGGCTAGCGGGAGGCAGGTTGGCCCGGGAGTGGAGAGAGGGGTTCTACTGTTCCCTGCCTTCTCTCCTCCCCATTCCTGAGGACTGGGGAGGGGACGCGCTAACAACATCCCAGGCTGGCAAGAGGTTTGACAGACCTACTCTCCTACCTGCACGATTGGGAAGAGAGGGAAGTTACCTGGATCTCCCACCACCCCCCCAACCCCCCCACCCACCCCACCCCCGCTGCCGCCCCACCACACACAGCACGCAGACCACTGGGTCCCCTCTTCGTTGTACCCCACCCACATTCATTATGCCCTGAGCATCTCTTTATTCTGTCTCTCCTACGAAATCATGAGGTCCTTGAGACACAGACTGAATTTTTTCATCTCAGTCCTTAGCAACACAGAAGTGGATGCTAACAAAAAATGTTTGTGGAAGTGAAACCTTTGTCTTCTCAAAAGAATTCTCTCTTAACCCCAAGTGTTTCACACACACATACACACTCAAGATACTATAGGAGGGTACATGCAATAAAATTAAAAAAAAAAAAAAGTTCTGTCCATGTTCACCACAAACCTGCCAGAAAGATGTTACAGCCCTATTACACAGATGAGAAAACTGAGGCTCACATTTGTAAAGTGACTTACTCAGGGTTACCCAGGACTAGAATTAGGGTCTCCTCATCCCTGGATAAGTACTTTCCCTGTATCCCACTGCCCCCACCCACACAAATTAAATCCACAACAATTAATACCAAAATATAATACTAAATTAATACCAAGTGACAAGTTTTGACTGCTTCAGAAAGGAAAGACATCAGCAAGCTTTTTTGTCCCTGCTATGTGGTTCCTCTGCCCTCTCCTCTGAGACCTCACAGGTCTACCCCTCACTGACCTCCTTCTTTTCTGACCACCTGTTACCTCCATACCACCCAACTGAGGACTTTATTATATTTTATCTTGTTTCTCCCATATGTATGTCTGGTCTCTCCAAAAGATTCCCGAGGTCCCTGGGCATGGCTTCTACTTCTCTATAACACCATAGTAGGACTTCAGTAAATCCTGACTTGATGGAGTGATGGTACCAGCCGCTGGGCACTGGGCAAGGTTATTAGCCTCCACCTGGGGAGGCACAGGTGAGAGGCGAACAAGCCCTGAAAGAAGATAGCATAATAGCCCCTATATGTGCCTAACACTTCACAGTTTACAAAGCATTTTCATACACATTATCTCTCATAATCTCATGATTTGATTGGATCAAAGACTCAACAAAAATATCTTAAGGGCCTACTGCTATGCCAAGCACACTGTTAGGAGTAGAATCATCACAATCCTATGAGGTGGGCATTATCGCCATTTAATGAAAAGAAAACTGAAGCCCAGACAGGCTGAGCTCTGGTGTGAAAGATCCCAGCACCTAAGATAGACCCACAGAAGTAGAGTCTGATTTCCTCTCCCCTCACCAGGGTTTTGCAGGTAAAATATGGGTCACAAGGCTGAAGGCCATTTCTCAAACAGGATGCTTGTTAGAAGAAAGAGTCCACTCCATTTATGCGGATCAGTCTCCTACATTACATACATTAAAAGACACACAATGCCCTGTTCATATAGGTCCAGAAAACAATGTTTGTTGGGTTGAAGTGATGCTGTGTTGCAACGGGTCTCTTATGTGCGGTAAACAGTAAATTCAAGAGTGTTCGGCACGTCCTGTGGAGCAGCCATGTGGTACTTTCCCCTGGGTGGGGCTGTGACTCATTCCTCCAGCGTAGGTTCCAGGTTGGGATGCGAGCTGAGCTCTGGGCAGCCAAGAGTTCTGGGTGGAACCCTGGAGTGAGCGACTACGAGGGGAGGGGAGGCAGGCGAGGCTGCCCATTGCTGGAATCAAGCGGCTCCCTCTACTGGCGAACTCAGGGAACCACCGTGTGTTTCCGTGTGTCTGCTTATCTGTGTGTCAGTGTGTCACCAGGGGTGTCACAGGTGTGTCAGTGAGTGTCGGTGTCGGCGTTTGCCGGTGGAAGTGCCAGCATAGGTATGGGCGTGTTAGGGTCTCTGTGGCGCAGTGAGTGTGCCATCCCCACGCAGGCCTGTTTCTGAAAACAGTGTGTACACACAGTGTGTACACACAAACAACCACAACTTGTAATACAATTTATCCTAGGGCTGGGGCGCGGGTCTAGGACTGCGGGTTTTCTGAGATTAGACATCCTGTTTCTGTGTGACTAGGACGAAGTGATCCTCCAGCCGGTACTTCTCACGGGCCTAAGGCACAGCCAGAAAAGGTGGGAGGGGTCCAGGCCAGGGAAACAGTTCCTGGGAAGGGAGTCTATCCCCTAAAGCAACTAGAAACCCAAGAACGGGTTAAATTTGAGCCCCACAGTGACTTCAATCATTGGCTCTGGGCGCTGTCAGTCAGAGTGCCGGGGGCGGGGTTTACGGGGCCGCCTTCACACTGCCCAGCGCCCCTCACTTGCCCCTCGACCCCCACATCATTTCTCTCCGGGGTTGCGCCCACACCTCCACCTTGCCTTGGTAGAGACACCTTCCTGAGCCCTGGAGGAGAAGCGGATCCGAGCGTCCTGGTTTCCCCACTCACTCCAGCTGTCTGGCTTCCTGATAGATGGTGATTATTATATAATAGACTTGCCGGACCGGACCGTGCCAGCGCTCGGAATACTTTGCCCCCTCCCCGAAGCCTTCACCAGGGCCTAGCACCAGCCGCACAGAGCCTGCAGCCCAGCCCTGCCGACGCCCCCCGCACCGTCTCCATCCCGGGGCGGGAGACCCTGGAGCCACCTTCCCTGGTGGCCCTGGGGCCGTGTTCTGGGATGGGGCGGGCGCCAGGCTGGGAGTCCGGCCGGCGCCCAGCAGGTCTCAGGGTCTGCCTGCGGAGTGTGGCTTTCTTTACTAGCGCCTCACCAGGATTGTGGGACCCACCTGGCCCCCTCTAAACCTGAACTTGGAACTTGGGAGCTAATAGAGGTTGGGATTGGGGGCGCAGGGGCCAGGATCGGAAAGGGAAAGGAGTTTGGAAAAGGTGCGGGGGCGAAACGGGAGGCTGGGTGACGGGGCTAGCTGGGGCAGGGGTGGGAGGGACTCTTATCCTGACAAGGCTCCCGCCTTCCCCGACTGGAGGGTTTGGAAAAACCGAGCAGGCAGCCGAGGCTTGGCTGGAAATCCTGCAGCCCACCCTCCTGGGGACACAAAGCTGGAGGGCGGGAGCAGAGCGGTGGAAGAGAGCAAGACCCCGGGGAGGGCAGGGCCTCTTTTGGGGCTGGGGGCCCAGGGGCCAGGTCCCTGGGGAGGGGGTTCCTGGCGCTGTCTCCCAGTAGTCTGCTTCCCCTTCTCCCTCTCTACCCCCGCCTCCTTCCCCTCCTCCTCCTCCGCCCTGTCTCCAGACTTGCAGATTGCGGGCAGACTTTAACTCCTTGAGCGCCAGCCTAGTGGCCTCCGAGGTGGCGAGGCTGTGAGGAAAGGAAAGAGGGAGGGACTCCAGCACCCCACTCCCACTCACAGCTTAACACCTTGTGTCCCGGAACGCAATCCCGGAACATGGGCTGGTCAGAGCCGTGAAGGCTGCCTGATACTCGAGGAGCGACACACAAAACCGGACATCTGACAGCTGCATAATCCAGTCTGCTCCCTTGCAAAATCTGAACTGTCTCCCCTCTTCTCCCTCACTCTCTGCATCCCTCTCTCCATTCTTCGGTCATCCTCCTCCCCCCGCTCCTTCCCTTGGTTGTTGCAAAGGCCCCTGACCATAGAAGGCTGCAGGGAGCCCGGAAGTCTGGGTTCTGCTGTGGCTGCCTCAGCATTCCTCCTCTATATCCCCCCCTCTGAGGCCCCGCGCGGGTGACTACAGCCCTAGACGCTGTTGCCCCCAGGGAGGCTCCTGCACCCATCTGAGTTTCCGAGGAAGTAGCTACCCAACTGAGGCAGGGCCTGTGTAACGGGAAACCCTGATATCACCTCTCGTCTAGCCCCTCCCCTAGACAACGTCTCAACCCCATCAGATTTGCCCCTAGTTCTGTTACGAGTGACTGCCGGTGAGAGGTATCTCAGCCTGAGCAGGAAGGGGTTAACGGAACCACTAGGCTCTACTAGAGAGCCAGGTGAGGCACCGCCCCTGTTGGCTTTCAGGTGAGCTTCGGTGGGGAAAAGGAGGGACACTGACCTAAAGGCTGCTTTTTTTCCTGCCCCCTCGTGGCTAGATCTGGCTTAGCAGCCGCTGGCAAAAACCATACTCAGATGTGATTAGTGGAAGAAAGGCATTGGAAACATCCAGAGTACTCCTCCTGAGGGAACAGCACCTTCTGAGGGTAAGATATCCCTCTGGGAAGGCTGGTGGAATGCGGGAGCCCCCACAATCCCTGTCATGCCGCTCCCAATCAGAAGGCTGCCTCAGACACTTCCAGATCCTGGCCCTAGGGACACTAGTTGTAGGTCCCAAGCGTCCAGACACCTGGAGGAGGACAGGAAAAAACGGAAGACATAGGCCCTGTCCTCTAGGGTCTTCAATCTAGTAGAGAGGTCAGTAGGAGGAAGCTGCTTCTCACATTCTTTTCTCTCTGCACCCCAGGCCTTCCTAGTGCTCCCTATTCCCTCCAGACGCCACTATCAAATACAAACTTTTAGCCAGATTTCAAAGCCCCTGTCCCCCTTCAGCTTTCCTCCCCGCCGGCCAAGCTGCCTTCTAGGTGTCTCCCCATAAAAAGGCCCTTCTTGAGGGTCGCTATGAGTTGGAATCAACTTGACGGCAACGTGTTTGGTTTAGGGGTTGAGGGATTCTAGGTGCCCATAACCACTTCTTCTCATCCCTAGTATGGCTGAGACTTTCCCATCTTACCTTGAAGCCCTCCCAGGTTAGCAAAGCCCGTGATCATGGAGGACTTCTTTATTCCTTTTCTTAATGCCTCACTTCCCTCTCTCTCTTCATTTCCCATTACCCTCTATCTAAGACTTTCCTTTGCATCTTAAGTTCCCTCAACCAGAAACAGTTCTGTCCTCTTCAGAGGCTGTGATATCTGACTGAACATCTGCCTTTTCCTCCAAGAATGCTTCTCTGACCAACACCACCTATTTATTCCTTTAACAAATATTTATTGAAGACCTACTACATGCCAGGCACTAGACTAGTCACTAAGTATATGTTAATGAACAAAACAGACTTGGTCCTTGCCCTCAGAGCCTACAGTCTAGTTGGGAAAAGATGACAAGTGAACTGGTGATTTCAATTCAATGTGCTAAATGCTAATGATGAGGACTTAGAGCATTTGGAGAGATATCTATCCAGGACTTGAGAGTCTGGGGAAGTTTCCAGCAAGTAGAAACATCTGAGCTGAAACTTTGCCAGCCTAAAGTGTGGTACTATCCAGGCAGATAGTTCATTTCACTGGGGTCTAAAGATAGAACAGGACCCCAACAATGATCTCTCGGCAGGTGTAAGAGATCTCTAAGGCTGCATTCCCAAACAATCCATTTCTAATAAATTCTCCAAGTCCCAAAAGAAAGAAGACTGGCTTGAGAGTCAAGAGTATGTGGCCTTGGCTTAGTCATTCCTGGTCTCTGGGCTTCAGTTTCTTCAACAAGGGGGTTAAATGAATTTATCTCCAAGATCTTTTTTCCGCCTAAAGGCAGTGATTAAAAAGCAAGCTCTCTTTGTTGAGAGCAAAACCCTCACTTAGCTCTGGTCTGCATGGGGACAACAGAGTTCATAAGCCCAGGAGAAGATATCAGAGGCCCAGCCCAGGAGATGGCCACAGCCATCTACCACCTCCTGCTCCTCACTCCCCAAGTTAGCCTGGAAGTTCTGAGTCCCAGGGACATTTCATTCTTGTCATTAACTGAAGATAGGAGTCCTTTCTGGGATCATACTAGGAAGAGGGAGCACTGGGGGACAACCCTCACAGAATTTAGTTACTGCATTGATTGCTGTTGTCTGGAGAACTATAGAACTTTTGAGATGGAATGTTTACAGATAAGGAAACAGGCCCAGAGGGGTGAAGGGACTAGTCTAAAATCACAGGCTGGTGAGTGATAGCTGGAAGAGGTACCTAGGTCTCCTAATTTCCAGTCCAGACTCTCGAAGACACCACTGTGACCCTTGCTTCCAACTTTCCATTGGACTTCTTCCTGCGTCTGGCTTATTTCCCTGCAAGGCCATAAGATCGGGGAAGGCAGGTTTGGCCTCTTATCTGGATGTCCCCCAGAGCCTGGTACAGGGCTCTGAACAGAGGGAGGGGTGCTCAGGACTCCCAGGCCCCCATTTCATCATCATGACCCTAGTTATGTGCACGTAATCTTTGGGTCAGTCCAAAGAGGCAGCCCAGGACTGGGGAAAAAGTCCTAGGCTAGGAATATCCCCAGACCTACCCAGATTTAAAACCTGCTCTGACTTTAAGCAGCTGATTGACCTCCCTGGGCCTCATTTTCTCCATCTGTCAAAACCTGTAACACATTCAAACTCCTAGGGCATTTGTTACTTGACATCCCAGATTAGGAAGTGTTTTAAAAAGACACAGTTCTGAGGTAAAGGACTAAATCTAATGTTCCATCTCTGCAGGATCCCAGTCTTAGGACCACATTTGCTCTGTCTGCAGGTGCTGGGGTGATGCCTAATGAGGCACCTACGATGCCCCTGGCACCTTGCTGTGTCCTGTGAAAGTTACAGGACACAAATAACAAAAAAAGTTACAGCCCAAATAACCAAAAATAATTTCAAAAAGGAATTCCAGTTCTTACTTGTATCTCTTGAAGGTGATCCAGTTCATAACCTATAGTACCACTCGTTAAAATTTGCATTCCTCTCCTTTTCTACTACACCTCACAGCAGTTAGTCAGTCCTCCAAGTCAGCCCCTCTCCCTGCCTCTCTCTCTCTCTCTCCTGTAGCCAGCATAGCTTTTCTATCTCTGTTTACGCACTGTCATCTCCTCATGATGTGGATTGGCTTAGCCTCTTGGGTTTTGTTTCCCTTTTCTTTCACTTATTACCCAGATTCTCTCCAACACAGGAGAAAGTTACCCTTCCCTGGCCTTTCTAGTGCTCTCTCACCTCCTATTCTCCTAGTTCTGTGTTACAAAAGCCCTGGAACTGAGCAGGCCAAGACAAGATTTCCAACAACAGGTGAGGGATAAAATTGTCTTAGGGGTGAGGGGAAGCAAGGGCAGAGGAAGGCTGGGAACATTTAATGATTGATTAAGTTTTTAACTTGTAACAGATAATACAGGTAATTGCCCTCAAGAGGCTTATGAGGTGGGGACAATTAAAGAACAACAATGCAAAAAAAGATGCTAAATAAGTAAATGGTGTGGAGTTTATGCAATCACTGCAGTTGGGCTCCTTAGGTAGACTTAGTGGAGAAAGAAGCAATTGACCTGGGCCTGAAAGGATGGGTACAGGGGAGTACAGAGGGCTGGGTGAGGGGCACAGAAAAAGCAAAAGCAATCGGAGAAGGAAATGGTCTGCAGGTCTAATTGCCTCCATAAACTACCACCTCCTTTGCCATGAGACCAGAAGAAATGGATGGTGCCCGGCTACCATTACTGAATGTTTTGATCAAGGACCAAATAGTTGGATCTTGATCAAAAGGAGGAAAAAATGTGGAACACTACTTCAAATCCTTATTGGAAACCAGACTTACTGGATACATTGAGACTGGAGGAACCCCCTAATCTATTGCCTGCAAACAACTTTTAAGCCTTGAACTAAAACTATCCCATGAAGTCATCTTTAAACAACAATTTAGCTCATTTAATAGGGAATGTTCGCCTTGAGCTTTGAGCTGTTTTAAAGAATTATCTATACGACATTAAATGGGCAACAGTAACTCCAAAACAGAGGAGAACTTTAAGGGCCAGAGAGTCTAAGTTAATGGTAGTGAAACAGCATGGGTGGGCACAGATAGGGAGAATGGTGACACAACGTGAAGTATGTAACCACTGTCAGTGAACTGCACACGTAAAATTGTTGAATGGGTGTATATTTTGTTGTGTATATTTTCACCCTTGCCCCAACCCCCCAAAAAAGTAGGAGGAATCACAAAGCTTGGTGTGAAGTGATCTCAAAGACTAACTACCTAGTTCAAATTCTTACTGATGCTCAACTCCCTGCCAAACAGTGTTTCAGCATCTTCTTGAACACCTCCAGTAACAGGGAGCTTACTACCTCCCAAGGCAGTGCATTCCATTTATGAACATCTGTTTTTCCTTCCTTTGAGTTGAGCTCCATTTATTAGTCCATTAGACACCTTCTGGGGCCACACATGTAAGTCTGATTCTCCTTCTCCATGACAGCTCTTCACATATTTGAGCTTTAATGATTCCTGATTCTTCACTTTTCTACTGTAAACATTTCCTGTTCACTAAACAGTTACTCCCATGGTGATACCTGACCCACTTAGAGTAAGGCAGGTTTATCAATCTTCTCCTTTATTTGAGATACCATATCTCTATTAATATAGCTTAAAATTGAATTCTCTTTTGGCAACCAAATCATGCCGATGACTCACACTGAACTGACTCGAACACCAAATTCTTTTTCAGCTGCACTGCTTCTTAGCCATATCTGATCCATTGTATGTTGCTTTTTTTGGACCCTGGACTGAGGCCTTACACAGATCTCTGATTATTTCATCTTGTTATGTTTGCCTATTCTACACACGGAGATGATTTTTGGATTCTTATCCTGTCTTTCAAAGTGTTTACTATCCCTCTATCCCTCTAGGCTTGTATCTGTGAAAACATGATACTATATCTTCATACAAGCTGTTGATAAAAAATACATAACAGGACAGAGATGAAGGCAAAGCCCTAAAGCACACAAAAAGGTTGACACCAAGCCATGCCACACTGAGAAGTAGCAAGATATATGGTTTGGTGGTCTGGGGGCAGTGGTGGTTCAGTACGAGAATTCTCTCACCTACCATGCAGGAGGCCTGAGTTCAATTCCTGGCCAATGCACCTCATGTGCAGCCACCACCCGTGTGGCAGTGGAAGCTTGCGTGTTGCTATGCTATTGAACAGGTTTCAGCACAGCTTTCAGACTAAGACTGACTAGGAAGAAAGGCCTGGCAATCTACTTCCAAAAATCAGTCAATGAAAACCCTATGGATCACAACAGTCCAAGCTACAACTGGTTACGATGATGGTACAGAAGCCGGCAGCATCTTATTCAGTTGTGCACGGGGTCACCATGAGGAGGGGGCCAACTCGACAGTAGCTACCAACAACAAAAGTCAGATTAGGGTCAGATCATTGAGCCTCAAAAACTTCGTGGAAGAATAAGAACATAGGAGGAATCAGAAGATTTTTAGGTAGAAGAGTCATATAGGAGAGCTGTCTGGTATAGCAAAAAACAAAGCAAAATGCAACAGTAACTTTGGAATCATACAGATATGGATTGGAGCTCTCGCTCTATCATTTGCTGGCTATAGAACTCTGATCAAATTAACCACTCTGAGCATCTAGTTCTTCTCCTGTAAAATGAGATTATATACACTTTATAAATTATTATGAAGATTAAATGAGATGACATATATGAAATGCCTAGTACGTAATAGGTGCTCAATAAATGAGGAAGACAAAGGAGAGAGGAAGAGGAGGAGAAGAAAGTCGTGTTTAAGATAGGTCCAATTTCGACAGCAGACTATATTTACAGGCACTAAGTCCACGGTAGGCTGTAGTGAGACCCTCGAGTGACTTGCTGGGCCTTGGTCTAGGATGATATATATGGAATGGCACAGGGGAAGAAGATATAAATTTCCGAAAGGAGAACTGATACACCTCGGACTCTGGCTAGTTGTGGAGGCTAACACAGAGAGAGAGAGGAATTACAGAAAATGCTAAGGTTTTTAGACTGGGAAGTGACAAGGAAGTATAAACAGGGGTGATAATTTGGGGAAGAGGTTGGGTTCATGTTTAGAGTTGTTGAATTAGGGGTGGTAATAGGACACCCCAGTGGCTATGACCATTGAGTAGATGGAGAGATTTGGAACTTTGGGGAAAGAGAAGTCAGAGCCAAAGGTAGGTGTTTGGCAAACACCCCATGCTAGTGGTAGCTATAGGCATTTGGGCGAGGTCTCAGAGGGTGAGTTGGGAGGTAGATTAAAAATAGTGTCCTATGGGACACCCCAGAGTTGCACTGATTCTGACTGAGGGCTGCATTTCCCTCCTTGCCCCTCCCAGCCCCCTGGTCAGAGTTGAACAGATCAACCTGGCCTTACACCCACCCCTGCATCACTGAAAGCTGATTTCTGTTCAGGGTCCACTAGGACCCAAATCCCGTCCCTTCAGGACTCTACACTTCTGTCCTGATATCACCAGGAGTACAAGTTCTTGTCCAGCCCACAGACTGTTTGTGGGTACAACCCAAGACTTGAAAAGGGAGGGACAGGACAGAAGCAGGCAGGGACAAATGGGGAGAAACAGAGAAGCTGCCGAGAGATAGAGAGAAGAGTGAGCACCATGAGTATGTAGAAGTGCAGAGTGAGAGAGGAGAAAAGAAAGAGATTGAAGGAGGGGGTAGAAGAGAAAGATTTGCTGAGAAACTGATGAAGTGCAACTGGGAAACTGTTGCCATGGTGATGGGTCCAGAAGAGGGAGCAGCAATATAAATCGGATTATGAGTAAGGGGAGTGTTCTAGACCCAGAGGCAGTCCCTCCACCAGACCCTCCCCACCAGACCTCCTTCCATCCGTGAGGAAAACCTTTCCCAGAGGTCTCCCCAGGCCGTACTGTGAACAGCAGCAAGCGGAAACAGGGGGAGGGAAGAGGGAGGAGTCCGGGGCTCTGGCACACTCTCCCCTCCCCTCCACCCTAGGGTAAAACAGAACAAATCTGTATCCACACCACCCCCAAGGCGCCTCATGATCCTCTGGGAAAGCTCCCTCTACTAACCCTAGTTACTCTCATTCTACCTCTTCATCAGAGCCCCCAAAGCAGAGAGAGGGGAGGGGAGGGGAGAGACCGATGTGCCAAGCACTGAACTAGGAACTTCACACTTTGCTTCATTTAGTCTGTTGCCATGGAGTCGATCCTAACTCATGGTGACCCCATGTGTGTCAGAGTAAAACTCTGCTCCACAGGGTTTTCAATGGCTGATTTTTTGGACGTAGATTGCCAGGTCTTTCTTCTGAGGCACCTCTGGGTGAACTAGAACCTCCAGCTTTTTAGTTAGCAGCAGAGCACTAACCACTTGCACCACGAGGGACTCTGAGGTAGGCATTGGTAGTGGTGATGGTTTCCTTCAAATTGATTCTGACTCATGGCGACCCCATGTGTGCAGAATAGAACTGCTCCATAGGGTTTTCAAGGCTGTGATCTTTCAGAAGCAGATCTCCAGACCTTACTTCCAAGGTGGGTTTGAACTTATTTCTTCTTGGTGGGTTTGAACTGACAAGCTTTCGGTTAGTAGTCCAAGGCTTAACTGTTTGCTCCACCCAGGGCCTCCTGAGGTAGGTATTACAACTTCCACTTTACAGACCGGAAACTGAGATCAGAGAAGTACTTGCTCCAGGTCACAAGCTGGAAAGCAGCAGACAGCTAGGTTGTAGCCCTGGCCCATCTGCTCCAAAGCCCCTTCAAAGAGCCTGCTTCCCATTCCCAGGCTTTTCCTCTGCTGGGGGTGGGGGGAGTGGGAGTGGTGGTTGGGGCAGGATCTGAGCTGCTCAGGGGATGGACTAGTTTGAGGCTTTTACTCAATTTGGGGGGATGAGAGTTGGGGTGGCCGCAGGCAAACATGCCACAGCCAGCAAGACTCTAAGC
Source organism: Trichechus manatus latirostris (assembly GCF_000243295.1). NCBI lineage: Eukaryota > Metazoa > Chordata > Mammalia > Sirenia > Trichechidae > Trichechus > Trichechus manatus. The sequence goes on along the minus strand of NW_004444079.1, from coordinate 2,593,116 downwards.
TAGTTGGTGGCACAGTGGTTAAGCACTTGGCTGCTAACCAAAAGGTCAACAGTTCAAATCCACCAGCCACTCCTTGGAAACCCTATGGGGCATTCTACTCTGTCATATAAGGTCTCTATGAATTGACTCGAGGTCAGCAGGTTTAGGGTGCTCTGAGCTCAGGGCTGGGGTGTGGGGAGGAAGGGCTGAGGTTGAGAGGATGGGGGTGGGTGGTTCCGAGGCTGGGCCATTTCCTGTACAGCTGAGGAGAAGCTTCCAGCACTGGGGCCACACGGGAAGCTGGGGAGCATCAGCACTCACGTTTGCAGGTCTCCGAGCTAGTGGGTGAGAGCGGCTCGGGCTGGGGGTTGATGTTTGGCTGCAGGCCCCTGCAGGTGGAAGTAGCTGGAGGGAGGAAAGAGGAGGAGGGAGAAGCTTCCCTCCTTTTCCCTCCCTGGAGCCTCTAAACAAATAACAGTTTTGCAAAGGGCACTGATATCTGCTGTGCATATCAAACAGGGCCTGGGGAGGTGGGAGGAGGCAGAGGTCAGGGCTGTGGCCTGGGCAGCTGTATCTAGACCACCTCTCCCCACCAGGAGGATGGGATGGGATCCAAAAGGATTGCCCTACTGTTCCTCCTGGTGGCTACCTGGAAACATCTCCCTGGTCTCTCTGGGGACTGGTTTGAGCGACATGCTAACCTGAAGTCCCCATGATGGGGGAATAGTTGGACCCCAAGAGGGGCTAAAGGTCACAATATTATTGGGTCCATTGGTCCCTGGGCTGGGGATCCCAGGGTCAGGCTCTCTCAGGGTGCAGGACCAGGTCGCTGCTCCACCATCCTATAGAGGAGAATAGAGTTCCCTCCTCCTCAGGGCTGGAGTGCAGGCTCATCCAGGCCTGGCTCACTTCTTCTTCTGCTTCAGTTCACACCTTCTCCTCCACACCCCACCAGTCTCCCAGGAAGCCCCTCCTGACCCTCCTTCTCTATACACATCAGAGGTTCCAACAGACAACTCAGAAGGGCCCAGCAAGAGCCAAAAGGGACTAAGGAACTGTATATAGGACGGCAGGGAGAAGACCCTTTTCTATTCTCCTTCGAACCTGCCCTCCCCAGGCTGTCTTGTCTCTTAGCCTTCACTGAGGCCTAGACCCAACTCCACCCAGCCATTTAGTCCTTCAAGCTCCTTTTCCCCAGCCCAATCCCTCTCACTCACACACAAATACACCTGTCTGCACACCAGTCAGTTGGTCTCCAGGCTTGATGAGTGTACCAGTGACTTCTTTGGGTACCTGGGTCACCACCTGGCCCTGGTTCTTTTCTTTTTTTCTTTAGGGAATCTTCCTTTGCAGGCTCCTCTTCTCGTCTGCCCACAACTGTTGGTGTCCACGGGCTCTGTCCTTGACCTGTGTTCTCAGTATGCATTCCTTGGGAGCCCTCCTCCCCACCAAGACCACACCTGTGTTCATGGCCTCTCCTGAGCTCCAGACCACACATCCAACCACCTTCTACACACCTCCACCTGGGTGTCCTTCAGGCACCTCAAGTCAGTAAGTTCAAAAGTGAAATAATATCTGCATCTCTCCCCACAAATCTGCCCCTTTCACCCCTACTCAGTGACAGCACCAACATCCACCCACTGCCCAAGCCAGGACCTGGGAGGCAGCCTTAACTGCTCTCCATCCCCTCCCACAGTTCTCCCAGCCAAACCATCACCAAAACCCATTGCCTGGAG
>NW_004444079.1:2577137-2589922 GCF_000243295.1 Trichechus manatus latirostris | reverse complement strand
ACTGAAGTCCTGATGCAGGGTAGCAATGGCATTTTTTTAGTGTCTCCCACCGGACCAGAATTTCAGTGAAAGCAATGTCTTACTCACCTCTGAATATCCAGTGCTCAGCACAGTTTACTGGCACAAAGGCATTTAATAAACATTTATTAAATACATTAATTAATGTTGACTCTGGGCCATCATTATTTCCTGCATGGATTAGCTCTCTTTCGGGCTTAAGGAGAGGCTGTATAGCCCCACAGTCAAGCCTCCACCTACTCTCAGAATAATCTTTCTAAGCCAAACCTAATTATGTCACTTCCCTGCTTAAACCCCGTCAGAGGCTCCTCCTGTCTGCAGAAAAAGTGGTAAGCCAGGCCTTTCCAGGTCAACTGCCCCCTCACCTCCTCCACCCGTACTCCCACCCATTGCCCATTACCATGGAGTTGACTCTGACTCATAGTGACCCTATAGGACAGAGTAGAACTGCCTCATAGGGTGTCTGTAATCTTTATGGAAGCAGGCTGCCACATCTTTCTCCCACGGAACGGCTGGTAGGTTCGAACTGCCAACCTTTCAGTTAGCAGCCAAGCACTTAACTACCACGCTACCAGGGATCCTTAGCTTTATTCTAGTCTGTTGCAATTCCTCCTTTCCAGGTCTCTGCCCTCTGGCTACACTGAACCCCATGCTGCTTCTGGAAGCCTCCAGCCACTCTCCCCTCAGCTCCCGACACTGTTCCTCCTTGACCACCTAGGACAAATCCCTACTTCCCCTCCAACATCCTGTCCCACGTGGCACAACCTGGGGAACCAATGGCAAAGCTGGCCTGGAAGATACGTATTGTTTGACATGCAACGTGCATTTTTATACTGTGTATTAGTTGAAAATTTGAAAATAAGGACATTTTGCTAAAAATCCAGATTTCTGGCTTCTCTTTAAAAAAAAAAAATTAGGAGGTGTAGCCACACTAGGTCCCCCTTTCCACAAGGCAACCTGCAGAACTGCGTGGGACGGATGGCCCCTTTAGACAGAGCTCATGCTGCTACACTCTCCACAGTCGGCCCCACTTCCACCCACCTCGTTTTACTACTTTTCGTATCTGCCTAGCCCCTGGAAGCAAATGAGTTTTCAGTTCCTGCACTGGCCTCACAATATTTTGATCCACCCAACTGCAGTGACGGCTTGGCTTCCTCTCCTCCATAGCTGCCTAGATGGCCACCACCCTCTGTCCTGTCCCACTCCCCCGCTCTTCCAGTTCTCTCACACTTCGTTATTCTTTGACCTCATTGACACCCTCATTCCTCAGTGCTCCTTTCCCTCACATCTTCTACCCCTTTCCATAACAGCCTATATCTTATTAACCATCCCCTCATTCTTGCCAATACCTCAAATTTTCATGCCTTGAAAGCCCCGACCTTGAGTCAATACAACCCGACAATTTGATCAATTCTACACTCAAGGGGCTAAGTAATTTGAAAAACTCCAAAAATGTCAATGTCAGTGCCTCTGAAAGACCAATGGTCCCCTAGCTCAGCTGGGCTGTCACCACCAAGCAGAGCCTTCCTCAAGGCCCTTTTCAGCTGGCTCCCCCTCCCCACAACAGTTATTTCAAACTCTCACCCCTCTCCAGCCCCCAAATACTTCTCTTCACTGAGTTTCCTACCTCCTAGAGAAAGCAGAGGCTCCCTTAACTCATTTCTTCTATCTCCCTGCCTTCTCCACCCCAATTTTCCAAAAAGCATAGTATTACTCTGCATCATCATCCCCATCCTTCTCTCTGCAGGAAAGTGTCACTCCTAAGGTCAAAGGCCAATGCCTCCACCTCTGATCTGAACCCCATCTTCTCCCTCTTCCAGAAGCCTCTCCATCAATTATACTGTGCTCTTTCCTGTATCTTTAACTTTAAAAATGAACCAGATGAGACTTTCTTATATCCCAAATTCCCCTCCAGTTAGCTGTCTCCTTCCCTTCATAGCTGTCTTAGTTATCTAGTGTCTTTAACAAACAGAAATTTATTTTCTCACAGCTTAGGAGGCTAGAAGTCCAAATTCATGGTGCTGGCTCCAGGGGAAGGCTTTCTTTCTCTGTTAGCCCTGGAAGACAAGGAAGGCCTTTGTCTCTTCAGAGCTTCTGCTCCTGGGCGATCTTCACGTGCTTTGGCATCAATCTTCCCCCATCTCGGCTTGCTGCCTTGCTGGCTTGCTGGCTTGTTTGTTTAACCTCTTTTATATCTTAAAAGAGATTGACTTAAGACACACGCTACACTAATCCTGCCTCATAACAAAGACCCCCAAATGGGATAATAACCACAGGCAAAAAAAAAAAAAAAAAAAATCAAACCCATTACCATCAAGTTGATTCCCAGTCATAGTGGTTCCCACTCATAGCAACCCTATAGGACAGAATACAACTGCCCCATAGGGTTTCCAAGGAGCAGCTGGTGGATTTGAACTGCCAACCCTTTGGTTGACAGCCAGACACTTAACCAGCTGCACCATCAGGGCTCCACAGGCATAAACCTGTTGCCGTTTAGTTGATTCCGACTGATAGTGACCCTAAAGGACAGAGTAGAACTATGTCATAGGGTTTCCAAGAAGCAACTGGTGGATTCTAACGGCTGACCTTTTGGTTAGCAGCTGTAGCTCTTAACCACTATGCCACCAGGGTTTCCAAAAAACAAACCCGTTGCCATTGAGTCGATTCTAACTCACAGCAACCCTATAGGACAGGGTAGAACTGCCCCATATGGTTTCCAAGGATCACCTGGTAGATTTGAACTGCCGACCTTTTGGTTGGCAGCCGAGCTCTTAACCACTACACCACCAGGGTTCCTCCATAGGCATAGAGGTTAGGAATTACAACATATATTTTGGGGGGACACAATTCAAACCATAATAATAGCCAAGCTTCTTCAAAGAGCTGTCTGCACAGTTCTAACTCTACTTTCTCACCACCCAGTTACCTCTGGATGCTTCCAGTCTGGCTTCTGCCTTCCTCACCTATAGAAAGTTGCTCCCACCAAGGATATGTGTAACCCCTGAGATGCTAAGCCCAATGGACACTTTTCAGTCCTTACTTCACTCCAGACCTTCATACCATTTGACACTTCCTTCTTGAAACTCTCTATCCACTCTCTCCTGGTGTTCCTCCTAATTCTCATTCCTGCTTCATTAGCTCCACTTCCTTCATTAGCCCTTCAAATGCTGTGCCCTCTCCTTGACCAGCTTTTCTTTGCCTTTTACCACTCTCTTCAGGGACTTTTTTCCACATTTGTGGTTTTAGCCACTGCTCACCTTCCCTTTCTTTATCCCACACCTCTCTTCTGTGCTCTAGATTCATATACTCATGTATCTCCTAGACATTTTCACCTGAATTTCTCAAGATGACTGTATTAGTTATCTATTGCATAAAAAATTACTTCAAAACTTAGTGGCTTATAAAAGCAAACATTTATTCTGAGAGTCAGGAATTAGGGAGATGCTTCACTGGATGGTTCTGGCTCAGGGTCCCTCATGAGGTTACAGTCAAGATGTCGACCTAGGCTGCAGTCATCTGAGGCTTGACTGGGGCTGGAGGATCTGCTTCCAAGCTTGCTCATTCATATAGCTATGGTAGGGAGGTATCAGATCCTCCCTGGATATTGGCAAGAGGACTTAGTCCCATGCCACATGAGCCTCCCCATAGAGGGGCTCCCATGTCCTCCAGAGTGAGAAATCCAAGCGAAGGTAAGGAAAAAGGTGCGATGCCTTTTATGACCTAGCCTTAGAAGTGACATACCATCTTTATCTTTATCTGTTGTATTCTATTGAATGCACAGACCAGCCTTGACACAATAGGGGAGGGGAATACACAAGGACACAAATACAAGGAGGCAGGGATTACTGAAGGCCAGCTTGGAGGTTAGCTTCCACAACACCTCAGACTCAACAGATCCACAGTTAACTTTCTTCCCTCCACCCTTCCTCTCAAATCTGCCTTAAGCCACAATCTGAAAATCATTTTTGATTGCTCCTCCCTTAAACTTGTTCTCCAATCAGCCACTGATGCCAGTCCATCTCTCCTCCTTAATATCTCTGCAATCTACCCATTATTTCCATGTTTAGTGCTTGGCTATACCAGTTTTTTCCTGGATCCTTTTGGTTCTCACCCAGTCTCCCTGCCTCCTGTCTTACCTGCTGCCAGTCTATTCAGCATGCTGTTGCCAGAATGATATTTACATAATCAAAACTCTTCCAAGGCTTTCTGTTGTCTTCAGAGTAAAAACCAAGCTCCTTAGCATGGGACACAAAGCCACTGAGGATGCAGCTGTTCTCACCACACCCGTCTTTGAATGCTTCCTTCTGGCTAAGATGCACCATTTGCAGTTCTCAGAAAAACCCAATGCTGCTGAGCTGATTCTAACTGACTCACAGTGACCCTACAGGACAGAGTAGAACTGCCTATAGCGTTTCCAAGGCTATATGTAATCTTTACAGAAGCAGACTCCCACAGCTTTCTCCCGTGGAGCAGCTGGTAGGTTTGAACCACTGATCTTTTGGTTAGTAGCCAAGCCCTTAACCACAGCGCCACCAGGGCTCCTAGTTCTCAGAAGGTGCCAGGATAATTCACGTCTCTGGGTCTTTTCATACGCTGTTCCCTCTTTTTTGGAATATTCCCTCCCACTTCTTTTACCAGGTTAACTCTGATTCATTTTTTCAAAACTAAGCAGCTAGAGAGAGGAATTGTCATCTCTGTATCTCAACACCTGGCATGGTACCCACCATAGGGAAGTTACTCAACGAACGTCTGCTGAATGAACAAATGAGTGCACAGGCAGTTCCTGTGTTCCTGCCTGGTGCCCCTGTGCAATACTCGGCATACAAGGCATAGCTGGCCCGTAGCTCAGTCACTTTCCCCCCTTGGACTGCCTTTCCCAGCCCAACCTTCTCCCTTTGCATCAATGACACAGCTGGAAAAAGAAATGCTAGATTCTCTCCCACCTCATTCCGTCCTAGCTCCGTGACTTTGGGAAAGTCATTTATTCCCTCTGAGCCTCTAGTCTTCATCTACAATAAGGGTTAATAAAAAGGAGAGAGTAAGAGGAATTACTTAAATTAATACTGTGCCAGGCACTCTTAAATAAATTAGCTTGAGTGATAGTCACAATATCCTTTTGAGACAGATTTGTATACCCTTTCTACAGAAGAGGAAACTGCAGCTCAGAGCAGTTAGGTAGGTAACTTGGCCAAGATCATAAAGCTGAAGATTTGGGATGAGTAGTTGTATCATACCGAACCAAACCAAATCCATTGCCATCCAGTCAATTCTGACTCCTAGCGACCATATACGACAGAGTAGAACTGCCCTATAGGGTTTCTAAGGCTGTATGTAATCTTTACGGGAGCAAACTGACCACATCTTTCTCACGCGGAGCGGCTGGTGGTTTCAAACCGCCGACATTTTGGTTAGCAGCCGAGTGGTTTAACCACTGCACCACCAGGGCTCCTTTTGGTTGTATCATAGACTACATTTAAAAAAAAAAAAATTCAGCATCCTGAAAGACTGGAATGTTCTGATTCTCACAGTCTTGTTCACGTCTCAGATCTCAAGGATAGAGGTTCTGCCATTTCCCATCTGGCCAACATTTGGTGAGCACTGCATTTTAACTCCAGGCCCAAGCCCCTAGGCTTCCCCCAGTTGGCCTCTATAGATTCTGACAATGGTTTTCTGCATTCCTTCTGCACCTTTACATGGAAGCATTTTTTACAGCTGTCATATCTTGCTAGATCTTCTGAGTAAGGAAGTTAACAAGTCTTCCCATTTTATAGGTGAGAAATTGAGGCTCAGAGTGACTCACCATATGGCATTTCTCACGAACAGGAAGACACTGGTCTCCGCCAGGGGCTAACATGTCCATGGAGCCAAGTGGACATGTTTTCTAATTGACTGGAGGCAGAAGAGTGGCACTGTGGAAGAAGAACCATTAGTGGAATCAGACAGACCTAGGTTTTGATCCCAGCTCTTCTATTTGCAAAACTACCATAGTTCAAGGGGAGAAAAAAAGTAGCATAGTTCAGAAAGAGTAGGTCTGTTCTAAGAGCTGATCTTCTAGTCTAAGCAGAAGAGAGCTTAGAAGCTCCTTGAGGGTAGAAACCTTGTCTTACCTTTATGTCCCCGATGCCTAGCACAGTGCCAGGGACATACCTAGTGCTCAATAAATGTTTATTGACTCAAACGGAATTTGGAAGGAAGGAGGCAGGCGAGGGACCTTGAGGGAGTTTAGAATCAAGCATCCAAGGGGAGACAGCCTAGAAAGACTGGGTCCAAGACAGAGACTCCAGGCATTTGAGGTCCTGGTTCCCTTACTCCAAACCATCTGGAAAATGCTCCAGAGGTACAGGGTGCTGTGCCTTTAAATGACTTCAGCGTTGTCAATGAATCTGCTCTGCTAAAAGAGTTATCCTCTTGCTCCTGCGCTTGGCCTCCCCCTCCTCTCAGCTCCCCAAACCCTTCTCAGCCGCTGTGATGGGATAATTAGATGCGAGAGCTGAGCACAGATGATGCTACAGTTGCTTAGCAACTAATGGTTTCCATGGAGACCGCAAAGCACAGCCTCCAGAGCAGCCAGTGAGCAGCTCGGCAGGGCAGGGAGAAGACGCAACTCTCCGCTCCTCCAGAAAGCTGGGGCGGGCCAGGGCTGGGGAGGGGGGAGGATTGGTGGGAGAAGGGAGGGCTTAAAGGCACAGGGCCCTCTTATCCCATTAAAATCTGATCAGAGCTCTGCCCTCCCCTCCCCTACTCTGCCCCTCTCATAATTTCAGACTAGAATGAGGGCTCAGGAGTGAACCCAACACAACCCACCCTGCAATAAACTCTTCTCTTGTCTGCTTCCTGAATTGTCACTGAAGTGGAGACTAGACACTGCCCGCCCCCCACCCCACCAAAGCCAGCTCAAGTGTAAACACCCTTCCTGGTTAGTGGTACGATTTGAGGAGCATCAGGAAGACTCCTCCACCCCTGGAATTCCACCTTTAGTGTGCAAGTTCCCTTTAGTGTGTGAAAGGTCCTCTTTCAGTTTGTAGAGTGAGTGCTAGGATCTTATCTGAACGGGGACAAAAGGTGCAGAGAAACAATTAAATTCTTCACCAAAAGGCAGCCTGTCCTGGGAGACTGGGGAGAAGCACCTGCCTCTGAGCGCTGTCAAAAAGGACCCAGTGTGTGTGTGTGTGGGGGGGGGGGCAATACAGAGCATGTGGCAACTTAACTGGGATTCTCCCAGACCAGCATCATTTGTGCTACCTGGCAACTCCTTAGAAATGCAGAATTTCAGGCTTCACCTCAGATCTACTAAATCAGAAACTGCATTTTAACAAGATCCCTGGTAATTCATATGCACATTAAAGTTTGGAGAGGCACTGCTCTAAGACCCTCCTACCCTCTGCTTGGGCCCCTGAGTTCTGTCTTTACTGTTGTCCCTGTTCATATCCCAGGCTTTAAGCTTATCCTTCCCACCCAGGGGGTGAGGACACAACCTTGCCAGCTCCTCACTTCCCACCAGGACCCAGCCGTTGCAGGGCTGGGGAAAACAGAATGGCGCATGGAGCAAAGAGACAGTACATCCACAGTCTCTAGGGTTCTCTGACCTCTCTCCACAAAGTGCTCAACCTTTAACAAGTGCCCCCACCTCTCGGTTTCCACATCTACAAACCCGTTGCCATTCAGTCAGTTCCGACTCACAGCGACATAGGGTTTCCAAGAAGTGGCTGTTGGATTTGAACTACCAACCTTTTGGTTAGCAGGTGAATGCCTAACCACAGGCCACCAAGGCCGTAAAAGAGAGCATCAGTATCTACCTCTCAGGCTGGCTATGAGGACTAAGTCTGTGGGAGCAGGCAAAGCCCTGTCCAGGCCCAGAGTAGGTGCTTCCTGCTCGCCTCTCCTCTCCCTCTGGTGGCACCCCTCCCTCACTTCTAACGGAGGACGGGTGGGTATGCAGTCCGATAAGCTGTGGCTTTTTTGTTTTCTCTTACGGGGTCTCTTTCTCTTCTTTACTCTCAATCAGTTCAACAAATGGTTGCTGACCAGGGCTCCCTGTGCTCCCCCCCTCTCCCGACACCCTTGCAGAACTAGGTAGGTGTCTACCCTCTGGTCTCCCCCGACGTCTCCCCTGACACTCCTCGGCCACACCCTCCAGAGGAATCTGAAGCCTTAGACATTTGGCCTGACTGCTCTGTGCCTGTGGCCAGAGGGCCAGGTCTCCTTGGCACCGACAACCCCGCCTCTCCAAGAGCTGCAGGAGCTGGGCCTCATCAACACTGAGAACTGCAGCTCTAGGCTTGGCTGCCTCACCCCTACTACCAGTCTCAGTTTCTCTCCCATCCTTTCCCAGCGGAAGCCCTTTCAGGATCCCCTCAGCCTTACTCTCTTCTTCCCACACAACATGCAGCCCTCCTGGGAAGACCCCAATGCCTGGGGGTGGGGGGCAGTCCTCTAAAGTCGGGCTCCAGATGCACATGGCGCTGGGAACACTGTGCTTAGACATGTGAGTCGCAGAAGAAGGGGCGATTCCCACCCCCCACCGTAGTCGCCCTACCCCTCAGCAGCTGTCTGAGCCTCTGGATCCTGCCTGGGCATTCCCCCCTCCCCAGGGGAGGATCAGCTCCCCATCCTGAAAAACCTGTCCGGGGGCTCCCGCTGAGGCTGTAGGGCCCATGGGGCAGGTTGGACAGGATTCCCCTCGAGCCCCTCCCACCCCCAGGACAAAATCAGCCACCCCAGGGGCAGGGCCTCACTTGCTTCTAGAAGCCACAGCGTGCCAGGGCCCATTCTTGCTCCCAGCCCAGCCATCACCACCCATGGCATCCCTGCTGCCCGTCCGGACCTTGCCCTCGATCCTGATCCTGCTGGCGGTCCTAGCCCCAGCGGCTGTAGGTCTCTTGGGGGGGGGCACGGCGGAGTAGGGGGACCTGGACAGCAGGTGCTGTGCCTTCCAGGGCCCTTAAAGGGGAGCTGCCTGGCCAGTTGGGGTCAGGAGATGGTGGTGTCAGTGACCAGGCATCGGAGAGTGGGCCCAGGGCACACTCCTGGTCCCCTTCCAGACCCAGGATGCAGGCAGTGTGAGGAAGGGTGGAGGTGAGATGGGCGCTGTCCTGCTCCTGGCACTCAGGGTCTGGCTGGGGGACATGAGCTGAGTATCAGCGTCTGCAGCCCAAGCCTGCCACCTGGTGGCTAGACCAGCACAGGCCTGGCTGCTCTGCCAAAGAAGGACTCTGCATTCTTAGAAATGGCCCTGGGGGTGGGGGTGAAGGGCAGGGCAGATCTTATGGCAAGGAGGGGAACTGATCCTCACCCGAACTCCCTCCTCACCTCCTGACAGACTTCAACATCTCAAGCGTCTCTGGTGTGCTGTCCCCTGCGCTAACGGAGAGCCTACTAGTTGCCTTGCCCTCCTGTCACTTCACAGGGGGCAACGCCACGCTGATGGTCCGTAGAGCCAATGACAGCAAAGGTCTGCTATCCCCTCCCAAGGTGTCCCCTTTGTCCCCAGAGACCCTTTCCCAAGATACCCTCACCTCCCTTCCCCCTTTCATGCCTTGGTCAACCCTTCTCCTGGGGCATCCACACTCTAAATGCTGCCCCTTCACCTTGGGGCCTCCGGAAACTTGACCCTGCCTTCAACCCCTAATTTCTTGCCCAGTGGTAAAATCCAGCTTCGTGGTGCCTCCATGTCGCGGGCGCAGGGGGCTAGTGACTGTGGTGGACAGTGGGGCTGGCTTCACGGTCACTCGGCTCCGTGCATACCAGGTGACAAACCTCGTACCAGGAACCAAATACTAGTAGGTACCTGACCTGGGCCTAGGGTACCTGTTGGGGGGTTGCAGGAGGAGAAGCTGGGTACTGGCACTTGCTGGTGGTGGAGGGGATCTGGTCAGCACGGGGGAGAGAATGGAGATACAGTTACGGGGTGTAAAGAATGGGTCCCTCTTGGAGGAGGGCACATATGGAAGGCACAGCTGTGTAGTCCCTCCTCCCCTAAGTCCCAGTCACTCACTGGAGTATTCGCTCCTTTCTCTCTCGCAAACCCCCCCACAAAAGCATTTCCTACCTAGTGAAGAAGCGGACATCCACTGAATACAGTAAAGAGATCCCAATGTCCACACTTTCTCGTAAGTAATATCCTCCATCCTGCTCACTCTTCAGGGCCTACCTCCCACACAACACCTTCTCTGGCCCCTCCCCATCCACCCCCCAGTCTGGGTCATCCAGTCACTCCCACACCCTGCCCCATGCCCACTCCGTGCTTCCTCAGTGCCTTCCTTCCCTCTATCAGCACTGAACACTTCGCGTTTAACTGCCTATTTGCTCATCTGCTACATTACTAAACTGAAGGTTCTTTGTGGGTAGGGATTGTGTCCTATTAATTTTTGTATCCTCAGGGGATACAGGGGATGCTTCATAAATGTTTATTTGATGCTTGTTTGGATCCACGGGTTCATTGGTTGGTTGGTTGGTTGGTTGGATGAATACATGGATGAATGGACGGATGGATGGACAGATGGACAGATGGATGGACGGAAGGACGGATGGATGGATGTGGGGGCTAGGCTGAGAGTCTTGGGCAAGACAGGACCCCTGCCCACCAGGGACTCCTGCTCTCTTTTCTCTGACAGGAAGGAAGATGGAGTCCATTGGGTTGGGAATGGCCCGAACAGGGGGCATGGTGGTCATCACAGTGCTGCTCTCCATCGCCATGTTCCTGCTGGTTGTGGGCTTCATCATCTCCCTGGCATTGGGTGCCCAAAAGTGAAAAGGCCTGCACTGAGCAGCAGGCTCCTCCAGGAAGCCCAGGGCACTGTCTACTTCCCCAGCCCAGGGCTTTGCCTTTAGCTCCTGCCTCCTCTCCTGAAAAGGCTGCCCCTCCTAGTCCTCAGTCACCAGCATTCGACTCCTTTAGTTCCTTCACCTTCCCTTCCTTACCCCTCTCCACTACAGCCCTTTCCTCCTTCAGTCTCTTCTTGCCCCTAATGCCTCACCTTTCCTCAAGACTCCCTATTATCCCCCTCCCACCACTGTCAGAGTTTACTTTCCTTCACTTTCACCATTCACACCCCCCCCCCAACAACTTACGCCTCCCTCAGTAAACTAAGTCCCTACAATAAAGTGGGATGCCACCTCTGCCGTGTGTGCTTCCTTTAGTGGGCTCCACTTTGCATGCACCTATGGAATCTATGCCCAGGCTGCAGGTGTTCCTGGTCCCCTCCCTGCTCTGTAACCCCAAAGTTGCTTTTCCCATGAGGTATGAAGGAGCCAGATGAGATAAGAACCCAGGAGTCAGAGTTCACAGACCCACACCTGGGTGGGTTTTCATCCCCACAACTGACCACACAACCAGGGGGCTGGGCAGAGGCTGGTGTACCATGTGGGGGCCAAGAAGCCAGAGGGGCCAGGGGCGGGGGAGGTTGGCAGAGCAACCGGGCATGCTGAGGAGAAGAGTAGAGGCTCTGACTGGGGAAAAACAAAGACAGGACCAACAAGGTGAAAAACAAGGATGGGGTGTCTGTGGTGGGGGGAAAGGAAGAATCGGCTAAAGGGTGTCTAGGAGGAGAGGGCAGAAGTAGAAGAACCCTGGATGGAGGGGGACAATAGTGGTACAGTCTGGTACTAAGGGAAATGAGCAGGGTGGTTGCCCTCTTTCACTTTTGCCCTCTCCAATATATATTCCCTGTAAGGATCAGTGGTCTTTAGATTGCTCTTAGGGTAAAGACCAAAATCTCTAAGGTGACCTTCAAGGCCAGACCTGGTCCATCCCCTAACTGCCCCTTCATCTTTCACCATGTTCCCTCCAATGTCCTATGTTCCTTCTTGCCTCAGGGCCTTTGCACAGACTATTCTATATGCCTGGACTGCCCTTCCAACTAACTCCCCCCCCCACACACACACCAAACTCCCTCCTATTTGCACAGTTAATTCTGAATCATCCTTCCAGGCTCAGCTCAGTGTCCTTTCTCCAGGGAAGCCATCTCTGGCCTCCACTCCTCTCCATTAGGTTGGGTCCCCCTATCCTGTCTTTCATATCATTACCATAGTTTGTAATTATATGTTGTGTGATTATTTGTTGTCTCTCCCACCAGACTGTAAGCAGTCACTTTGCTCCCCAGGGCCAAGCACAGTACCTGGGACACAGCAGGTTCTCAATAAATACTTTTTGAATAAACAAACAAATGAATGAATGAAAGAATAAATGAGCCCTTGAGGATAAAGAAGGGGCTGGGAAAGTGGTAAAAATTCTGGGAAAACAATCAGACAAGACTCAGAGAGCAGGGAGTTAGAAGACGTTGGAACATGGCTTTGATGACCCCTTTTTAGGGTAACCCAAGAGCCCTGGAGAGGGAAGGAACGGAAGAGAAGGACAACAAGCTGTATTCATTCCATAAACACTAACTGAGAATTTATCATGTGTCACATGTTATTGAAGGTGCTAGGAATAATCTGTGAAAAAGACACTGTCTTAGTTATCTAGTGCTGTTGTAACAGAAATACCACAAGTGGCTTTAATGAACAGAAATTTACTTTCTCACAGTTTAGGAGGCTAAAAGTCCAGCTCTAGGGGAAGGATCTCTCTTGCTGTCTACTCTGGGAGGGAAATCCTTGTTTCAGCTTCTGTAGCCAGCGTTCCTCAGTTCTTTGGTGATATCCAAGTGGCGTTTATTGTTTTCCCCACTTATGCTGGCTTGCTTCTGTACCTAATCCACTCTTTCTATATCTCAAAAGTGGTTAGGTTTAAGACACTGACATGCTCTCATCCACATAACAAAGAAAACTCT
>NW_004444079.1:2574823-2576875 GCF_000243295.1 Trichechus manatus latirostris | reverse complement strand
GAAAGCAGCACCAGGGTTGCTGCACCTGAGAAGCTCCTTGACCAGGGGAAGACTGATGAGAAGGACCTTCCTCCAGAGCCGACAAAGAGAGAAAGCCTTCCCCTGGAGCTGCCGCCCTGAATTTGGACTTTTAGCCTACTTTACTGTAAGGAAATAAATTTCTCTTTGTTAAAGCCATCCACTTGTGGTATTTCTGCTACAGCAGCACTAGATGACTAAGACAGGGACACAATTCAATCCATAATAGACACTGTTCTTCCCTAATGGAACTTCTATGGAATTTAGTGGAAGAGACAGGCCCCCTCCCCATAAAAATGTGAACAAGCCAGTAAATTAAATATAAAATGTGATAAGTGCTACGAATAGTGGCAGAGGGAGTGGGCACTGGGGCCCTTTAGTTTGGGTAGGTCTAACTGAGCTGACGCCTGAAGGCATGAGAGAGAGGCAGGGAGAATGCATCCTGCAGAGGGAATGGTCTGGGCTATGCTTCCCATCCTAACTGCACCAGCCCGGGGAGGTTTGGGATCCAACCTTCTGGTGCTATGGGAAAAGTATCGAACTGGGGTCCAAACTTTGCTGCACATTAGAATCATCTAGGGAGCTTTAAATGATCCTGATGCCCAGATCATACCTCACACCAGAATCAGAATGACCCTTGGGGTGGAAGCCAGGCATTAGTATTTTTTAAAGATATCCAGGAGATCCCAATGTGCAACAAAGTTTGGGAATTACTGAAAAACATTTTTAAATGGTAAACTAACTATAAAAGGGCTATAAAAGGGTGGATGCCTTACAATAACTTTTTTTTTTTTTTAACAAAATACCATAAGGAACAAGACTGGAAGAATATCTATCAAAATGTAATCAAGTCAGTCACAGAAGGGCAAATATTGAATGATCACACTCATATAAAATATTTAGAATAGGCAAATGTATAGAGACCAAAGTTTATTAGTGGTTATCGGGGGTTGGAGTAGAGGGAAAGAGGGACTCATTGCTTAGGGACCACTGAGTTTCTGTTAAAGGTAATGGAAAAATTTGGAAATGGATATTGGTGATGGTTGCACAACATGATGTACATAATTAATGTCATTGAATTGTACGTGTAAAAAATAATGAAATGGCAAATGTTTTTGTTTTGTTATACATATATTTACCACCATAAAAAAATGTAATCAATTATTATCACCCAGAGGTGATACAAAGAAAGATTTTTGTTTTGTTATTTTTCTCTTTGTACTTTCTCTATTTCTAGGTTTTCTGCATCAACCATGCATTACTTTCATAATTAGGGAAATAATAATTATAATTTTGGAATTATTATAATTATTTTTAGTGGTATTAAAGGTAGAGTCTTAGAAAACTTTTACAAAGTTTGATTTCACTTTAGTTAAAACAACATTACTGAGGGTCTGCTATGTGCCATGTACTACTCTAGTAGACTTCTGGTCTACTAGAGGGTAAGCAACAGGCAACATAGTACAGGGTGAAGGGGCTCTGATAGTGGGAGCCCAGGATACCACAAAAAGGAACCAAGGGCACTGCTTCACCCACTGGCCAAATCTGGGACAATGTGAGGATCAAAACAAGTAATGACAGTAATGAATTTAATCTACTATATAAAATTAGAATCCATTGAGTCCATGCTGATAACAAACAAACAGATATGGAGAAGGAAAAGCTCTTCCTTACAGTAGAATGCCAACTAATAAATGGAGAAGGAATGACAGATATAGAAAAATTATTACTTTATAACCATCATAGTAATGACTGATAGAGGCATTTATACCATAAATAGGTGCTAAAGCTAATAGGAAAGAGCCCTGGTGGTGCAATGGTTAAGTGCTCCGCTGCTAATCAAAAGGTTTGCAGTTGGAACCCACCAGCTGCTCCACGAGAGAAAGAGGGGGCAATCTGCTCCTATAAAGATTACAGACTAGGAAAACACACTACCTACACTAACACAAACAGAGGCAGAACTAGGTAAACCTATAACAAAAGAAGAGATTGAAAAGGTAATTTAAAAACTCCCAAGAAAAACATCTAGCTCAA
>NW_004444079.1:2557818-2569041 GCF_000243295.1 Trichechus manatus latirostris | reverse complement strand
GGAAGCGGCCCCAGCGGCCAGTTTGCTCTCCCAGCCTTCGCTTCTGACCTCCTATCCCACCCCAGGGGGGTACTCAGGGCTAGGGCGTATTGTTTCAGGGCCCTAAGCACCCCCTTGCTGAGTTCCCGGGGGTCCCCCTCCTCCACCATCCACTTCGCAGATGCCGGAGTGGGGATCTCGCCCCTGTCTCGATTGAAAGCCCCTGGAGGGCAGCCATCCTACCTAAAAATCGGCAGCACTCAACTCTACCCCACTCAGAGAACTCTCTAGGCCTCCGTCTTTTTTCCATGGCGCTTCTCGCCATTTGGCGTACTATGTATTTTACTTATTTTTCTGTATCCTTAAAAATATTTTAACTCATCAATTTTGTTTATGGCTGTACCCCCAGTTCTTAATACATTCTATGGTGCTCAATATTTGCTGAATGGATGGTTGACCACTGTGGACTTCCCTCCCCGCCCCCCCCCCCTTGGATCTCAAGTGCAGAGAGTTGAGGTAATCATCCCCTATTTTCATGGTAGATTATTGCCATCTGCTCTGGCAGGCCCTTGGATTAACTTTATTCATTTTTTTAAAATCTCCATCCTCACCTCCACTCCCCTGCCCCACTCCCACGTATGGGAGTTTAATATGTCTGTCGCCATGAATGGGAAACATGGTGAGTTGGTTTGAGTTTTTTGGTAGATATGTGTACCCTTAAAACCTATTTAGCATTATTTTGTATTTATATATGACCTTAATTTATGTAAACGATCTAATGGCAATTGCTATTTTTCAGTGAACATTGTTTCTGAGAGCAATTCACATGGCTAACTGCAGATCTGGTTCATCATTTTGATTGCTGCATAGTATTCTATCATATGCATATAATATGCATACATCACTTTTTACATTTAATTCCCCTACTAACGGACACCTAGATTGACACCAACCCCTAGACTGCCACTGTAATTAGTGCCAATGAACATTCCTTTATGTCCATCCATTTAAGAAATATTTATTGAGCACCTACAATTTGCCAGGCACTTTTTCTTTTAATTAAAAAAAAAAATTTTATTGTACTTTATTTTTTTTTTAGATTTTTTTTTATTGTACTTTAAGTGAAGGTTTATAGAACAAACAGTTTCTCATTAAACAGTCAGTACACGTATTGTTTTATGACATTGGTTAACAACCCCACTACATGTCAATGCTCTCCCTTCTCTTTTATTGTACTTTAGATGAAGGTTTACAGAGCAAACTAGTTTCTCATTAAACAATTAATACACATATTGTTTTATGACATTGGTTGCCAACCCTACAACATGTCAACACTCTCCCCTTCTTGACCTTGGGTTCCCTATTACCAGCTTTCCTGCCCTCTCCTGCCTTCTTGTCCTTGCCCCTGGGCTGGTGTGCCCCCATTTAGTCTCATTTTGTTTTATGTGCCTGTCTAATCTTTGGCTGAAGGGTGAACCTCAGGAGTGACTTCATTACTGAGCTATAAGGGTGTCTGGGAGCCATACTCTCAGGTTTCTCCAGTCTCTGTCAGACCAGTAAGTCTGGTCTTTTTTTTTTTTTTTTTGTTAGAATTTTCTACATTTTTCTCCAGCTCTGTCCAGGACTCTGTATTGTGATCCCTGTCAGAGCATTCGGTGGTGGTAGACAGGCACCATCTAGTTGTGCTGGACTCAGTCTGGTGGTGGCTGTGGTAGTTGTGGTCCATTAGTCCTTTGGACTAATCTTTCCCTTGTGTCTTTGGTTTTCTTCATTCTCCCTTGCTTCAGATGGGGTGAGACCAGTGGAGTATCTTAGATGGCCGCTCACAAGCTTTTAAGACCCCAGATGCTACTCACCAAAGTAGAATGTAGGACATTTTCTTTATAAACTATGTCATGCCAGTTGAACTAGATGTTCCCTGAGACCATGGTCCTCACAGCCCTCAGCCCAGTAATTCAGTCCCTCAGGGAGTTTGGATGTGTCTGTGGAGGTTCCATGACCTCGCCTTGGACAAGCTGTGCTGGCTTCCCCAGTATCGTGTACTGTCTTACCCTTCACCAAAGTTACCACTTATCTATTGTCTAGTTAGTGTTTTTCCCTCCCACCCCTCCTTTACCTCGTGACCATCAAAGATTGTTTCTTTTTGTGTGTAAACCTTTTCATGAGTTTTTATAGTAGTAGTTTCATACAATATTTGTCCTTTTGTGATTGGCCAGGCACTGTTGTAGACACTGATGATGCATAGTAAACAAAACAGACAAGTCTTCATGGAGTTTACATTCTACTGGGTGGTATTTAAGGAGTGAGCATAGAGAAGGACCAAGGATGAGCCCTGAGGACATTTCAGTTTAAAGAGATTGGAGAGAAGAGAGATAACAAGCTAAATAGATTGAGGAAAAGCCTATTGAGAATCAAAACCAAGTGATCAATGAGTGGAATGTTGTGTGCTGCTGAGAGAGCAAGTGAGATGTGGACTGAGAATTTAGAATTGGATTTAGCAATGGGAAGTCATTGGTGACCTTGACAACAGTGGTTTTGGTGGAGTGGTGGAGATGAAAGCCTGACTGGAGTGGATTTAAGAAAGAATGGAAGGGGGGGAAGTGGAGACAGAAAGTATAAGCAATTCTTTCAAGGAGATTTGCATCAAATGGAAGCAAAAAGATGGGGCAGTGGCCTGTCACAGAAAGTGGGGGCAAAAAAAATTTCTTGTTTTTTTAATAAGATGGAAGAATTAACTGCATGCTTGAATACTGATGAGAATGATCCAATCAAGGCAAAAAAAATTATAATAATAGTAATAATAATGTCACAGGAAAGAGAAGGGAGGATTGTTGGAATGTTGTCTTTGAGGAGGTATGAGGGAATCTGTGCCCTAGAGAGAGATGGTTTATTCTCTAAATAGTTTTCTGTTGTACAAGGCAGGAAGGCAGAGTATATAGGTGAGTAGATGTGATTCAGAGAATCTGTAGAAGTTCTGAATTGCTTCTGTATTTTCAGTGAAGTAAGATCAACAGCTGAGTAAAGATGAGAACAAGATGGTGGAGGTTTGAAGAGAAAGGAAAAGATGTCAAATTGACCTCTAGGAGAGTGGAAGGATGATTGGACTAGATGAGAAATGTAGTGATTAAGAAGGAGCATTAAAGCCCCACTTGGAGCCCTGGTGGCACAGTGGTTAAGAGCTCAGCTGCTAACCAAAAGATCAGCAGTTCGAATCTACCAGCTGTCCTTGGAAACCCTATGGGGCAGTTGTACTCTGTCCTGTAGGGTCGCTATGAGTTTGAATCAACTCGACAGCAACAGGTTTGGTTTGGCTTGGTTTTGAGATTCATGGTCATGAATGTAAAGTGGGACAAATCACTAGGAGAGTATGTTTTTCTCGAACCAAATTAAACTGCAGGAACAGGTAATGGAGTCTGCAGAGTTGGATTTAGTCAAGGTTGTAGCTCAAAGAAATTAAGAGTATGTACAAGGGAGTGAGCATGTTTGGCCATAGGATTCCAAGTTAAAGAAGTTGTTCTTGGGTGCTGTTGAGTCACTTCCGACTCATAGCGACCCCGAGTGACAGTAGAATTGCCCCATAGGGTTTTCTAGGCTTTAATTTTTATGAAAGGAGATTGCCAGGTCTTTCTCCCACAGAGCGGAGCCACTGGGTGGATTCAGGCCAAGCGAGTGACCATTGCACCACCAGGACTCCTTAGTTAAAGAGGAGAGGATCTTAAAAAATTGAGAACAGGGAAAGGGTGCAAGGATCAGTGGATTAGAAATATCTGGGATCAAAGGGTAGTTGAGAGTGAGTAAGCTGGAAAGATAGAGGGTAGTACATTTTTTTAAGAATTTTTTTATTGTGCTTTAGATGAAAGTTTACAGAGCAAATTAGTTTCCCATTGATAGTTTGTACTTAAAGTGTTCCATGACATTGTGTTCCCCACAGTGTGTCAGCACTCTCCCCATTTCCGCCTTGGGTTTCCTGTTTCCTTTCCTCAGGATTTTCTACCCCTTCATGCCTTCTCATCTTTGCTTTTGGGCAGTGTTGCCCTTTCAATCTCGTATAATTGATTATTGTAAGAAGCATGTTCCTCTCTGGTGTTACTGTTCATATTATGGGTCTGTCTGTTGTTTGGCTGAAAGGTGGTCTCCAAGAATGGCTTCAGTTCCAGGTCAGAAGGGTGTCTTAGGGTCATAGTCTCGGGGGTTCTTTTGTGGTACATAAAATGAGGTTATGGAGAAGTTGTAGTTACTGGTTTAGGTTATGACAGTGAGAGAGACTGTCTAAAATAGGGTGGAAGGCAAGATCTTTGGAGGGAGAAGATTTCAAGGAACTGAGAAGCCAGGTTATTGGTAGTTCAATGGTAGAATTCTCACCCTCTACACAGGAGACCCGGGCTTAGTTCCCAGCCAGTGCACCTCATGCACAGCCACCATCCGTCAGTGGTGGCTTGAGTGTTGCTATGATTCTGAATCGGGTTCCAGGTTTCAGTGGAGCTTCCAGACTAAGATGGACTAGGAAGAAAGGTCTGGCAATCTATTTCTGAAAATTAGCCAATAAAAACCCTATAGATCACAGTGGAACACTGTGCGATTCACACCCGATCATGGGGATGGCACAGGACCAGGCAGCAATTCATTCAACTGTACATGGGGTTACAATGGGCCAGGCTGACTCAATGGCAGCTGACTACATCTATTGAAATAGACAAGAATTAAGGCAGGAGTAGTGTTGGAGAGAGTGACAGTCAGCCAGGAGCTAAACTCCTCTAAATTAAGACGAGTGACCAAAGGTGTAATAGATGACAGTCACAATGAAGACTAGTCTATAAATTCCCGTATTAACCTGAATATACGGCAAAAAAGCGGAAGACTCTTAATGAGATGGATTGACACAGTGGCTGCAGCAATGGGCTCAAACATAGCAATGGTTGTGAGGATGGTGCAGGACCGGGCAACATTTCATTCTGTTGTACATAAGGTGGCTGTGAGTGGGAACTGACCTGACAGCTAACAGCTAACAGCAACAGCATACACACCCAGGAGCAGATGGTCAGGTACGCGAAATTGAAGACTTGTCTGTTCTTCACTGTGGCTACACCAGTTGGTACTCAGAACTATACTGTAGTAAGGGTTTCTATTTCCTGCATCTTTGCCGAAACTTGATATTATCTGTTTTTATAATTCTTGTCAATTTGGTCAACATAAAGTGTTATCTCATTATGTTATTGTGTTTTTCTGATTACCAGTAAGGCTGAGTATCTTGTTAGCCATTCAGGTATGCCTCCCTCTTGTGAATGCCTATTCTTATCTTTTGCCCATATTTTGTAAATTCGTGTTGCTCTTTTACTTAAGGAGTTTTCTATATACTGAGAACTGAGAACTTTATGAATTGAGATACTTTCTCTGGTTTATTTTATTGTCTTTTGATTTTTTTATTTTTTGATTATGGTGATTTTTACCTGCAGAACCTTTTAATTTTTATGTATTGTAATACCTGTATAAAATGTATAGATTAATTTTAGGGTAATTGTCATCTTTGTAATGTATATGTATTATATCTCTCCATTTATTCAGGTCTTCTTTTATGTCCTTAAGCAGTGATTTTTTTTTCCTGTGAAGATGTAGCCCATTCTTTGATGAGTTAACTCCTAGATATTTTATAATTTTGGTTGGTATTGTGAACAGTACCTTTTTTAAACAAAAAAAAATTATATTTTCCAGTTAATGGTGGTATGTAGGAACAGAATTGATTAGTACATTGCTTTTATATCCAGGAAACTTGCTAGACTCTTGTTGGTTCTAATAATTTATATGTCGATTTTGTACATTTTCTCTGTTAATCATTTCTTTCTGCAAATAATGATAGTTTTATCTTTTTCTTTGCAACCTTATCTTTTGCTACTTCATCCAGTACTATGTTGAACATTAGTAATGTAATGGGATTCTTTATAATTACTGAGCTCTCCAATAAGCATATTATTTTTCAAACAAAAACCTAGATTCATCTGATTATTATGATGGCACTCATGGGGACAGTGGGGGGGGGGGGCAAAAATAGGTCCCCTGAATGCCAAGGAGCCAACAAAGTACTGAGCAGATAGCTCTAATATACACTTGATTTACTTTTAAACCACCAGGCATTTCATTCATCAATGGTTGAGTTCCTCCCATGTACCAGGCACTGGGGATGCAGCAATGAACAAGACAGACCTGGTAATAGACTCTAAAAAGTAATTACAATAAAATGCGTGCTATAGGAGTGTTTGGTCAGGTGGTCGGAGAATGCCTACTTTAGAAAGAGATGTTTAAACAGAGACGTGATGGGTAAGTAGCAATTAATCAGGCAAGCAGGAAGAGGGAAGAGTGTTCCTGGAAAGGAAACAGCTTGTGGGAAGGCCTAGACCCTGGAGTGTGGTCTGCTGGAGAAGGGCCAAGAGCCTGGGTGTAATGATCCAACACTGGAGAGGAGCCAGAGCTTTGTGGACCATCTCACGGAGTTAGATTTGGCCCAAGGGCAATGGAAAACCATCAAAAGATTTTAAGGAGGAGGGTGACATGATTGGGTTAACATTTTAGTAAGATCACTCAGACTGCAAGATGATGAATTAAAAGAGAATAAACAGAGACCATTTATAAAATTACAGCTCAGACTAGGATGGTGGGATTCGGTGATTGATTGGGTGTGGCTGTAAGGGAACAAGAAGAGTCAAGAAAGATTTCTAGGTTTCTGGCCTGAGCAACCAGTTGGATGGTGGTGCCACTTGCTGGGCCAAAGAGTACAGGAAGAAGAGCAGGTTTGGGAAGGATGATGGAGTTCAGTTTTAGAAATGTTGCGTTTGAGATGCGTAAAGACATCCAGTGGGCAGCTCTGTTTAAGGGCTAGCATAGAAGTCTGATTTAGAGGTAAAGATATGGGCGCCCTAAGTTTATAGAAGCAGTCCCTGGGTGGTACAAACTTAAGTGGTCGGCTGCTAACCGAAAGGTTGGTGGTTCAAACCCACCCAGAGGCACCTCGGAAGAAAAGCTTGGTGATCTGCTTCCAAAGAGTCACAGCCAGGAAAACCCTATGGAGCATAGTTGTACTGTGACACACGTGACTCAATGGCAACTTTTTTTTTTAAGTTTATGGAAGGAGTCTCTGGGTGGTGCAAATGTTTAATGTTCTCGGCTGCGAACCGAAAGGCTGGAGGTTGGAGTCTGCCCAGAGGTACCTCAGAAGAAAGGCCTGGCAACCTACTTCTGAAAAATTAGCCATTGAAAACCCTATTGAGCACAGTTCTACTTTGACACACATGGGGTCACCATGAGTCAGAGTCAACTCAACAGCAACTGGTTTAAGTTTACAGATGGCGACATGAGATCGTTCAGGGACAGTATATGTAGAGTGAGAAGAGAGGAATGCTCAGGGCAAATGCCAGCATTTTAGGGAGGAGCAGGAGACTGAGAAGGCCAGAGAGGTAAGGGGAAAACCCATACAACATGGTGTCATAATTCCCCAGGCAAGGTCCACTGCCATCTTCCAGAGAAACGTTAAGGCCCAGGATCCTGGGGCCACAGTGGAAATCCTAGAACATTTTGATCCTCTTCTCTGTCTCTCTTTTCACCAGTTGCCAGATACAGACTCCAGATAGTTGAGCCCCCAACTCTACCTTTGGCCATAAAACCCAATCCCGACGGAGATGGTGAGTAGAGGGGAGTGAGTTCTCCCATGATGTGGCTCTGTGGCCTGAGCTGGACATCAGGGACACCCAAGGCCAGTGATCTATGGTACATAACCTCCTTATTCACTGCACAGGACCCAATTTTGAGCCCAACCTGTGGATGTGGGTAAACCCTAACATCGTGTACCCCCCTGGAGAGCTGGAGGTCCCAGAGCCCAGTAAGAGGGAGGACCTGACACTCCCCGACCCTCCACTGCCCTCCGAGGAGGAAGATTCCAACTCCTCAGAGGCCACGGTCACAGAATCACAGCCACCTTCCTCTGGCGAGCAGTCTCCCCCACGGAAGCGGTTTGCCTCTTCCCCCAGCAACCGGGAGGTAGGGACTTTCGGGGTTGTGGGCTGGGCGTGGGCTGTAGGCAGGGTGGGCATAAGGATGCCTTAAGAGTTCTGTTTTTCTAGGGATAACACAGGGTTAGTGGGTTCAGAAATTTCCTGCCCCCTTGGGTTGGGGAGAAGCTCAGATGGTGGTCCCAGACCACTGCCCCCTCCTGCCACTGTACCCCTGGAGTAGAGGCCGTGGAGTCAGGACCAGTTCCTACTCTGTGCTCCTCTAGCTCACAGAAGAGGAGGCAGAGGACCAGGATGACAGCTCCTCTGTGGCTCTCCCATCCCCTCACAAAAGGGCCCCCCTCCAGAGTCGGAAGCTTCAGCAAACCGACAGCCAGAAGGGGCGGCTCTGGCCCCGGCCCCCACTCAATTACTTCCACCTAATTGCCCTGGCATTAAGAAACAGTCCCCCCTGTGGCCTCAACGTGCAACAGATCTACAATTTTGCTCGGTATGTGCCACGGGGCCCTGAGGGGTGGGAGAAGGGGTCAGGGGCCTGAGTCTGTGGCCTTCAGTGTGCCCCAGGCCCTGGGCTGTTGCCTCAGTTTCCCCATCTGGGTCTGAGAGGATAAATGCATTCCCAGTTCTCCTTCTCCTGGCACTGGATCTAGGCTTCCCCTAAATGTGTACCCACATATGGACAGGAAGATATCCACCCTGCCCCCTTTCACAGCTAAAAACACTCCAACCTTTTAATATCTTAATTCTGCTGTAAAACATAAAAGCACCTGGGCCAGATAACAGTTTCTCCCACCCTCTTGAGAGTGTCCAACAGTTTCCCACATTTTTACCCTAGGACTGTCTGTACTGCCTGGCACAGCTCCCTGTACCCAGGGGCCAGGGTGCCCAGTGAGAAAGCTGTTACCCTTAGCGTTGGTAGTCACGTACGTGTGAGTGTGAAGAGGTTCTCGGGCCCTTTCCCAATCCATGAGAAGAGAACCTCCCATCTCTGTAGATGTCTCCTCCTGGATCTCCAGAATCAAGCGCACAGTAACCCCCAGGTGGTGTCCCTCCTTGGTCAGGACTTCCTCCTACAGGATTTGGTTGGCCTAATTCTGCTTTGTTCAGGCTGCTGGTCAATGCCCTGCACCCTCAGACTGAGGGAGGAAAATGAGCCTGGGAATGGGGGGTGGGGCAGAGACTGGGCTTACGCACCAGGAAGAGGTTTGGCTGCATGCTCAGTCAGCTCCGGGCCAGCTTGCCATCCTCCAAGATGAAAGGAGGGCCGAGGCTTCTGGCCCCTATGGTTTGAGAATTTTCTCGAGGTTAGGGCGTCCCCAAAAGAACCCATGCCTTTCCTTAACCTTTCCTCCCTCTCCCCAGACAGCATTTCCCTTTTTTCCGGACGGCTCCAGAAGGCTGGAAGAATACCGTCCGCCACAACCTCTGTTTTCGGGACAGCTTTGAGAAGGTTTCGGCCAGCACGCAGGGTGAGGCCAGTACACGGCCTCGGTCCTGCCTCTGGAGGCTGACTGAGGAGGGACACCGCCGCTTTGAGGAGGAGACCCATGCCTTTGACACCACGCGGCTGGAGCGTATCCAGCAGTGCATGAGCCAACCAGGTATGAGGCCCATCATGCATGGGGCTAAGGGGAGGACCCCTGGGGATCCTGGCCCAATGCCGAGTGTGCAAGGAGGGAGCCTAGATCACACCATGGAGGGCATCTTCTGTAGGAGGAAGTCTTTGCCTTGGTGGGGGAGAGATGAGGAGGATGATAGCAGTGGTCTGAGACCCTGGGATGTGCCTGCCTGAGGTGAGACCTCCTCAAGCATGGAAGTTGATGGGGAAACAACTAAGGTGCAGTTGGCCCTACTCAAGCCCAGCAACATAGGGAAAGGGTGGCCATACAATGTGAGAAGCACAGTTAACAGGTTGTATGCCAAGGAGGCTTTCTCTTTTCCCGGAGCAATTCAAAGAGGCTTCAGGAAGAGGTGGCATTTGAGCCTCCAGAGTGAGAGGAGGAGAAGTAGATTGCTTGCAGTGAGGGAGCATTCTAGGCTTGGGGAGCAGCAAGTGCAGAGGACGACTTCCTTTGACTCTTTTCTTTTCTCACAGATGTGATGCACTTCCTCTTTGACTTTTAACCCCAAGAAGCAACAGTCAGCCCAGGCCTTATTAAAGTCACGCGCAGCCTCCTATGTGTGTGTGTGGTCTTTGAAGATGGGGATAGAAGTGGAGGGGAAGG
This sequence comes from Trichechus manatus latirostris, assembly GCF_000243295.1. NCBI lineage: Eukaryota > Metazoa > Chordata > Mammalia > Sirenia > Trichechidae > Trichechus > Trichechus manatus. The sequence continues at coordinate 2,558,840 of NW_004444079.1, read as the reverse complement.
TCACCTCCAAGGGTGGAAATGGAATGCTTCCAGAGCTAATGGAATACCCTAGAGGCACTGGGGCAGTTGCCTGGTGTGCAGCACAGGAAATCCATACTTTTCCTCTAAGGAGGAAAAAAACTCCACCCTTATCAGAATCCTAGAGCTATTTGCATTTTACTGGGTTTTGAGGATAAACTTGGGGGATGTTAGTTTATAGCAGCCAGCCCTGCCAGAGGCCCAAGGAAGTACCACCGCTTATTCAACTGCCGTTTATTAAGCAACTACTATGTACCAAGCTATTGTAAACCCTGGTGGCTTAGTGGTTAAGAGCTACAGCTGCTAACCCAAAGATCAGCAGTTTGAATCCACCAGGCACTCCTTGGAAACTCTGTGGGGCAGTTCTACTCTGTCCTATAGGGTGGCTATGAGTTGGAATTGACTTGATGGCAACAGGTTTTTTATATACCAAGCTCAGAGGATAGAGTCCAGGCCCTGCCCTCAGGATCTAGGAACAATTTCTGTACTCTGATGAGCGCTGTAATAGTGGTAAGGGCACATGCTAAGAGAGCATAGAAAGGAAGAATTTAACTCTGCCTGTGAGGCCTGGGGAGCCCTGGTAGCACAGTGGTAAAAAGCTCAGCTGCTAACCTAAAGGTCAGCAGTTCAAATCCATCAGCCACTCCTTGCAAACTCTATGGGGCAGTTCTGCTCTTCCCTGTAGGGTCCCTATGAGTCAGAATCGATTCAACAGCAACAAGTTTGGTTTTGTTTCATGAGGACTGGAGCTGCTAACCAAAAGCTTGGCAGTTCAAACCCACCAGCTGCTCTGAGGGAGAAAGATGTGGCAGTCTGCTTCTGTAAAGATTACAACCTTGGAAACCTATGGAGCAGCTCTGCTGTGTCCTATAGGGTTGCTTTGAGTTGGAATTGATGGCAGTGTGTTTGGTTTTGGTTTTATGAGGCCTGGAAGGAGCCCAGGTGGCACACCAGTTAAGTGCCTGGCTGCTTCGGGGAAAAAAGATCAAGGGCCCACAGCAACA
>NW_004444079.1:2548034-2557718 GCF_000243295.1 Trichechus manatus latirostris | reverse complement strand
CATCTATACCTCAACCACTCCCCTTCCCTAGATTATTTTAAAGCAATTCCTAGAACATGATTTCTTCTCTAAAATGTAAGGACTTTTTTTTAACATAACAATAATCCATTATCACATCTAAAAAATTAATAATCCTTTAATTTTATCCAAATACTGGTCCAATTTTCTATTTTTTTAAAATAGTTTGTTTCATTGATTCAGAATCCAAACCAGGCCCCACACATTGCATTTACCTGATATGCCTCTTTAAGTCTCTTCTAAAATCTGTAGGTTCCCCCTCTACTCATTTTTTCCCTTGCAATTTGTTGAAGAAACTGGGTCTTTTTTCCTATAGTTTCCCATACTCTGTATTTTGCTGATTATATCTCCTTGGTGTCTTTTAAGTAATTTGAATTTCTAACAAGTTCCCAGGCGATACTAATGCTGCTGTTAGGGACCGGTTCTGACAACCACTAGTAGAGCAGTGGTTCTCAAAATTTATTATACAAAAGAATCACCTGGGGATCTTGTTAAATCGTAGGTTCTGATTCAGTATTTCTGGGGTGGAAATGCAAATTCTCAGCAGGGGTTCAAACCAGAATGAACCGGTTCAAAGCCTATTTTTAACATGTTTCTCTGTCTCAAGTGTTTTCTCTAAATTGATAGTTGACACCGCAGGCTTGATTAGATTCAGGTGTGATGTGTTTCATCCTGAGAGGAACACAGCGTCTGCTTTGGTTATTAGCAGCTGTTGATCATTTCCTGGACCCATTAATTAATTGGGAATTGCAAAATGGTGATATTCTAATTCTATGCTTCCTTCCTCAGCTGAAATAAAACCAAAAAACCAAACCGACTGCCATCAAGTTGATTCCGACTCATAGCGACCCTATAGGACAGAGTAGAACTGCCCCAAAGAGTTCCAAGGAGCAGCTGGTGGATTCGAACTGCCGATCTTTTGGTTAGCAGCCGAGCTCTTAACCACTGCGCCAGCAGGGCTCCTACCTGAAATACATCTATAGAAAAATCTTCTTCCCATCCACAAGTTCGTTGTCCTGAGGTGCGGTTTGTACAAAAAAGGCAGATAATGCTCAATCTTTTCCCTTTATTTACTGCTTTTAAAAAGGAGTTGGCTCCCTATCAGCGAAGAGGTGGCTTTTGAGTGGAGTCTTAAAGGAAGTAGTTGAATAAGGCAAAAATCCTCCATGAGATGGATCGACACAATAGATGCAACATAAGGTCGCTGTGAGTCGAGCAGACTCCAAGGTACCTAACAACAACAGCGCACCTGCAGGTAAACACAAAATGGGACGTGGAAGAGGTGGGAGGAGCAAGTAACTGAGGCTTCACAGGCCACCACCCACCACCACCCGTTGAGTCAATTCCAATTCATAGCGACCCCCATAGGGTTTCCAAGGCTGTAAATCTCTAAGGAAGCAGACTGCCACATCTTTCTCCTGTGGAGCCACTGGTGGTTTCAAATTGCTGACCTTTCAGTTAGCAGTCAATGGCTTTAACCACGACACCATCAGGGCTCCTTCACAGGCAAAAAAGAAAAAAAAAAAAAAACCAAACCTGACTTATAGTGGGCCAAATCACCTATCAGCAATGAGGAGATAGTGCTGGCTCTTGACAGGTGAATGACAAATGCTTTTGTGTTTTAGATTAGGAAGAATGTCCAGCTGTATTGTGGATGATGACTAGGAAAGAGGTGAGGCTGGAGATGTAAAACCAATTAGGAGCTGTTGGAATTATCCAGGCGAGAAGGGTCTGTTCTAAGACAGGCATAATGAGAATAGAGAGGAGAGATTCTAAAGAGTCAAGAAGTAGAATCTGCCCATTGGTGTATGGGAGAGGAAGGAACCTAGGCTAATTTCCGGCTTAAGCAGTAAGAGATACAAGAGGAATAAAAGCTTGAGTGAAATGTTAATTTGAGACATGTTGAATCTGAGAGTCCCATACAATGCCTTGGAGCCCTGGTAACGCAGTAGTTAAGAGCTTGGCTGCTAACCAAAAGGTTGGCAGTTCGAACCCACCAGCCGCTCCTTGCAAACCCTATGGGGCAGTTCTACTCTGTCCTATGAGGTTGCTATGAGTCAGAATCAACTCGACAGCAATAGGTACACTGCATTGGTGGTGGTGGTTGGCACATACGCAGTCGGAGGGAAGGAGTCCCAGGGGAGAGGTCTAGACTAGGTTTGGGGTAAACAGTGGTAGTTGAAACCACAGGAGTGGATGAAATCAGCTGGGGAGAGTGAAGAGAAGCCTAGGGAAATGCATCATTTATGTGGCAGTTGAAGGAAAGATAAGCCCTCAAAGGAGACCAAGAAGGAGCTATGAGAGAAGTTAGAGAAAAGAATTTCTTGACAGTGAATACAGTAGTCATTCCCCCGTTTAACCATCGTCACCATTTAATCTCATTCACCATTTAATCTCATCTCCGTATGTGTATGATGAGCCAAGCTGAACTTTGCTCAGTTCTAGGAGGGGTTAATAGGTGTGGAAAAGGACAATGAGCCATTGGGCATGAGGCGTGGGAACTCAGAGCAGAGATGCACAATGGTTCCCTGAGTGTTTGCCTCTACCACGTGCTCATGGAAGCACAGTGTATGTGGGGTGAGAGTCCTTAGAGGCTGCAGATGCCAGCTGGGCTGCTGTGGCTTTCCAAGTTGCATAAGACAGGTCTCCAGGACAGGGCCAGCTGCCAGCCTCAGGTCAGAGGGAACAAGAAAGGACTGAGGTTCAAAGCCATATCAGTATCCCACAGACATTCAGACGGGTGTTTACAAACAATGCTGGATCGCCCACAGGACTTAGATGGTCGTTCTCATTCCCTACTCTGCTCTTTTCTCACCCCCCAGGCAGCACTAGTCACAAAGGCAAAAGGTGGAAACAACCCAGGTGTCCATCAACAGATGACTGGATAAACAAAAATGGGGTATATTTATATAATGGAATATTAGTCGTAAAAGATGATCTGATACATGGATGAACTTTGAAAACATGTGGAATGGGAAATAAGCCAGACACAAAAAGGACACATACTGTATGATCCCACTTACATGAAATATCTAGAATAGGCAGATGCATAGAGACAAATGTGGATTCGTGGTTGCCAGGAGTTGGGGGAGGAAAGAATGGAGAGGTATTGCTTAATGGCTATAGTTTCTGTTTGGGGTGATGAAAAAGTTTTGAAAATAAATAGTGGTGCTGGTTGCACAAAATTGTTAATATAACTAGTGCCACTGAATTATACACTTAAAATAGTTAAAACGGCAAATTTGATGTTATACATTTTACCACCATAAAAAAATGTTTTAAATTAAAAGACACAAGAAAAAGAACTTCCCAGGGACTGGGCATCACTCCTTTCTAGAAGTGGCTGTGGGTGGTGGTTGACTCTTGAGCATGGCTCCCCTTGTCTAGGGAGTGCTCCCAAGCTTCTGCAATTGGCAGTGGTTGAGGTTGTTTCATTCCATCTTTGCTCACTGCTCGCCCCCTTGCTAGTTATCCACTCTGATATAGCTGCTTGCCACTGTTCCTGCTTCTTCATTCCGGAAGAACATACCTCAGGCAAGGCACTTTCTCTTTGAGTCATAGTGTCATAATAGGGGAAAATGGTTTAATGATACCTCTTTCATAGTAATAGAGTGGAAAACAAATGGGATGAAGTAGAGTGCCTAATATAGAACCTGATTCATGTTATTGTTAGCTGCTGTGGAGTCGGTCCCCAACTCATAGTGATCCCATGCAACACGGTATAGGGTTTTCATTGGCTGATTTTCAAATGTAGGTCACCAGGCCTTTCTTCCTAGTCTAAGTTTGGAAGTTTCGCTGAAACCTGTTCAGCATCATAGCAACACACAAGTCTCCAGTGACAGACTGATGGGTGACAGTTGTGCTTGAGGTGCATTGGCCGGGAATCTAACCAGGGTCTCTTACATGGAAGGTGAGAATTCTACCACTGAACTACCACTGCTGCCACGTGGTTCGTGGTGAAAGCTAAATTGTTGTTAGGTGCTGTTGAGTCGGTTCTGACTCATAGCGATCCTATGTACAACAGAACGAAACACTGCCCGGTCCTGAGCCATCTTCACAATCATTGCTATATTTGAGTCCATTGTTGCAACCACTGTGTCAATCCATCCCATCAAGGGTCTTCCTCTTTTTCGCTGACCTTCTACCTTACCAAGCATGATGTCCTTTTCCAGGGACTGGTGCCTCCCGAATAAATAAATTGTAGCTATTTTATTCATTGTGATGTCTAGTCAGGAGTCTCCTTCTTCTGGGAGGTTGGTGGACTAATGGTCTGATTTTTTTTTCCCCCCTCAGGTGTACATCTTTTATTCTTATTGTGGTGAAAATAAATACAACAAAACATACCAATTCAACAGTTGCTACATTTCTACATGTATAATTCAGTGACACTGATTGCATTCTTCAAGTCGTACAACCATTCTCGCTATCCTTTTCCAAATTATTCTACCACCATTAACATAAACTCACTGCCCCTAAGCAAAAACTCTCCCTTTCCCCCTTCCACCTCTAGTAACCACTAATAATTTTTGGCTTCTATATATTTGATTGTTTCATATAAGACAAAACATACAGTATTTGTCATTTTGCAACTGAGTTATTTCGCTCAGCACAAAGTTTTCAAGGCTCACCTGTGTTGTGGCACGTATCAGCACTTCATTTCTCTTTATGGTTGAGTAGTAGTCTGTTGCATGTATATACCACATTTTGCATATCTATTCATCTGTTGGTGGGCACTTCACTACCTTTAGCATTCACTAGCTCTTACTGGTAGCCTGGACCTTACTGTTGCTTAGTAGCTCATTTATTTTCTATCTTTGACTCCCAGCACGGCTCCCTCTCAGCAAACAACCTGTCCTCCTTTACCAAGCTGTGTGTTCTTCAGCACAGGTTTTCTTAACATTTCTAAACTTCAGTTTCCGTTATGTGCAGAACAGGGATAGTAAAAGTACACACAGATTTGATCTGAGAACTAAATAAGAAAGAAAAGTGCATATTACTGTGCCTGGCATATTGTTAACATTTACTGAGTGCTTACAGGAGTACCAGACATTGTTCCAGGTGCATTAGCAGATTTAATCCATACAACCACTTTAAGGAGTAGGTACTATTCTTCTGAAGGAGTTCTGGTGGCGCAGCGGTTAAGAGCCCAGCTGCTAACCAAAAGGTCGGCGGTTCGAACCCACCAGCAGCTTGGCAATCTGCTTCGTAAAGATTACAGCCGAAATTCCATCCATCTATGGGCCGCTGATCTCTGACAAAGGGCCAAAGTCTATTACATGGGGAAAAGACAGTCTCTTTAACAAATGGTGCTGGCAAAATTGGATGTCTATTGTTAAAAAAATGAAACAGGACCCATACCTCACACCATACACAGAAATTAACTCAAATTGGATCAAAGACCTAAATATAAAACCTAAAACTATAAAGATCATGGAAGAAAAAATCGGGACAATGCTAGGGGCCCTAATATATGGTATAAAGAGAATACCAAGCATAACTAAAAATGCACAAACGGCAGAAGACGAACTAGATGAATGAGACCTCCTAAAAATTAAACACTTAGTTTATCAAAAGACTTCTCCAAAACAGTAAGAAGAGAACCTACAGATGGAAAATTTTTTTGGCTATGACATATCTGATAAGGCTTTAATCTCTAAAATTTATAGAAGACTTCAACACCTCAACAACAAAAAGACAATCCAATTAAAAAATGGGCAAAGGATATGAACAGACATTTCATGAAAGAGGACATTCAGGTGGCTAACACATGAAGAAATGCTGGTGATCCTTAGCGATTAGAGAGATGCAAATCAAAACTACAATGAGATATCTCACTTCGACATTACTGGCACTAATAAAAAAAACAGAAAATAACATGTTGGAGGTTATGGGGAGACTGGAACTTTTATACAGTACTGGTGGGAATGTAAAATGGTACAATCACTATGGAAAACGGTTGGCGCGTCCTTAAAAAGCTAGAAATAGAAATACCATATGACCCAGCAATTCTATTTCTAAGTATATTCCCTAAAGAAATAAGAGCCGTGACATGAAAGACATATGCATACCCATGTTCATTGCAGCATTATGCACAATATCAAAAAAATGGAAACAACCTAAGTGCCCATTAACAAACAATGAACAGGTTAACAAACTGGTACATACACACTGCCCAAGGATAAAGAATAATGACCTATCCGTGAAACATCTCACAACATGGATGAATTTGGAGGCCATTATGCTGAGTGAAATAAGTCAATCACAAAAGGACAAATATTGTACAAGACTACTATTGTAAAGAAACAAGAAAAGGTTTAACCCATTGCTGTCGAGTCGATTCCGATCATAGAGACCCTATAGGACAGAGTAGAACTGCCCCTTGTGGTTTCCAAGGAGCACCTGGTGGATTCAAGCTGCCGAACTTTTGGTTAGCAGCCGTAGCTCTTAAGCAGTATGCCACCAGGTTTTCCAAAAAAGGTTTACACACAGAAAAAAAAATTCCTTGATGGTTACCACGGATGGGAGGCGGAAGGAGGGAAAATTACCAAATAGAAGACACGTATTAATATTGGCGAAGGAAAAGACAATACACAATATGGGGGAAGTCAGCAAAACACGACCAAGACATGGGAGGACACTGAAAGAAACTCAAGAACAAAGGACAACAATGGTAATTACTATAGCATAGACAATCCTGCAATAATAGTATTAACAAACACTAATTTATGAATGGATACATAGGTAGATATGCCAAAGAGGTGTGAGAGGGTATGAGGGGACACACCCACCTGCAAATACAGGTTTGGAGGTGGGTATTTCTATATACATAACTGTAGGTGCTGCTTATGTATTAAGCACACAAGGGTGACAGTCAGGGCAACTTAGACATAACCAAACACCTTGCAGGATGAAGTTCCTAGGCTCGAAGGTGAAGGGCCACAGACTTGGGGGATATCTGTGTCAATTGGCACAACATAGTTTATAAAGACATCTACTTTGGTGGGTAGCATCTGTGGTCTCAAAAGCTTGTGGCCATCTATAACTATTGGTCTCTTACCATCCGGAGCAAAGGAGAGTGAAGAAAACCAAAGATTCAAGGGAGCAATTAGTTCAAAGGACTAATGGACCACATGAACCACATCCTTCATGAACCTGAGACTAGAAGAACTAGATGGTGCCTGGCTACCACTACCAACCGCTCTGACTAGGATCACAACAGAGGGTCCCAGACAGAGCGGAAGAAAAATTGTAGAACAAAAAATCAAATTCACAAAAAAGATCAGACTTACTGGACTGACAGAGACTGGAGGAACCCCCAAAACTATGGCCCTAAGTCACCCTTCTGAACTGGAACTGAAGCCATTCCCAGAGACCACCTTTCAGCCAAACCATAGACAGGCCCATAAAATAAACAGTAACACCCAAGAGGAACATGCTTCTTAGAACAATCAATTATATGAGATCAAAAGGGCAACATTTGCCCAAAAGCAAAGATGAGAAGGCAGGAAGGGGTAGAAAATCAGGATGAAAGGAAATGGGGAACCTAGGATGGAAATGGAGCCCTGGTGGTGTAGTGGTTAAGAGTTTGCCTGCTAACCAAAAGGTCAGCAGTTCCAATCCACCAGCTACTCTTTGGAAATCCTATGGGGCAGTTCTACTCTGTCCTATAGGGTCTCTATGAGACTGAATCAACAGCAACCGGTTTTTTTTAGGATGGAAATGGGGAGAGTGCTGACACATTATGAGGAATGAAACCAATGTTATGGAACACTTTATGTACAAACTATCAAATGGGAAACTAATTTGCTCTGTAAACTTTCACCTAATGCACAATAAAAAATTTAAAAAAAAAGAAAAGATTACAGCCTAGGAAACCCTATTGGGCAGTTCTACTCTATCCTATAGGGTCACTGTGAGTTGGAATCGACTCAACAGCTCAGGACAACGCTATTCTCTTTCTTCTGTTTTTAAGTGTAATGAGCAGCATATTTGAGGAGCAGCCTTGATTTCCCATCCACTTATTCACCCCTTAATCCATTGCAATCTAGCTCACTGTGAAATCCAACTACCTCCTCCCTGGTCCCTGAAAAGCACACCCATGCCCTACCAGACCAAAATCTCTTACCTTTGAAAAAAGGGCCCAGTTAGTTTGCTTGATTTGCACGCATCTGTGCCAGACCCCAAATCCCATCCCCATCTCTTTTCCATCACCTCCACCTCTGCTCTTCCCACTTCCCAGCCTGTTCCTTCCCAAACATGTCCCAAAAACTTAGCAGTGCTAGGCCAGAGGCCCTCAACTGGAGCCTGCACTGACCATAGGGGGCGCTGTGGTTGCCACAAGGATTTGGGAGTGTTTGGTGGTGAGTTCCTTCTCCTGGACTGTCTGAATGCTAATTCCTGGGTGACATCCACTGGAGGAGTGGGTGGAGGGACCAGGTCAGGTAATTTGCTCTGGGTCCACACAGCACTCTGCAGTGAAAGGCCCTCTCCTACCACCCTAGCCTGTCAGCTCCCAGGAAGGAGAGGGCCCTGAGACCTAAGCTCTGGTTTCATCTGATTTGGCCTCACCTTGTCCACCTCATGAGCACTTTGTCCACACGCTCATCACGGTCCATGTTCTGTCAATGTCTGGTTCAAGCTATAAGTGGATCCCAACAGATTAGAAGGAGAGCACAGTACAGCCTTTGGTGGATAAAGTAACAGAAAAATCTGCCTTGGCCCACTTTTCCCTCTAGTAAAAGATTATACGCCTACCCTCACATCTTTTTTCACTTAACAATTATTTGTTGAGAATTTTCATTGTGCCAGGTTCCGAGCCAGGTGCTAGAGATCAGTGAAACCTGAAATGATTCCTCCTTCACAGAGTTTTCAGTCTAGATGAAAATAGATACTTTTAAACAAACAATAATAAATGTATAAACACAATGGTAAGAAGTATTATTAAGGTAAAGATGAGGTTATCGTGAGAGAACACGATATAGGTACCTAACTTAGATTGGAGGGGAGGTCAGAGAAGGCCTTTCTAAGAAAGGGGCATTTTAACTGAAACCTGAATAATGAGTAGAATTTAGCCAGGCTGAAGAATGGGCAGGAAAAGCATTGTAATAGAGGGAATTTAGAATAGACAAAGCCCTGGACACACTTTAGCTGATTGAGAGAATGGGATTAAGGCCATGGAGGACAGAATATAGTAAGTAAGCAAGGGCGAGAAAGATCCAAGGTGAGTTTGGGAAGGGAGGCAGGGACTAGACCACACAGGTTATTCTAGGCTATGAGAAGGAATTTGGATTTTTTTTCTAGTGGAAAGTAATTGAAGTAACTGTCACGGATTGAATTGTGTCCCTCAAAAATATGTGTCAACTTGATTAGGCCATGATTCTCAGTATTATGTGGTTGTCCTCCATTTTGTGACTAATGTAATTTTCCTATGTGTTGTAATTCCTAATCTCTGCCTGTGGTTAATGAGGCAAGATTGGGTTATGTTAAAGAGGATTAGGGTGGGATATAACACCCTTACTCAGGTCAAATCCCTGATCCAATGTAAAGAGAGTTTCCCTTGGAGAGCAGAGAGTTGGGGACCTCCTACCACCAAGAAAGCAGCGCCTGGGAGCAGAGCACATCCTTTGGACCAGGGGTTCCTGCGTGGAGAAGCTCCTAGTCCAGGGG
>NW_004444079.1:2531789-2546983 GCF_000243295.1 Trichechus manatus latirostris | reverse complement strand
TATGATTCCAAATGTGACAAAAATATATTCACATATATAAATATGTTGTCTAAACATAGAAAATGTCTTGAATAATATAGATATCAGTTAACGATGGTCATGTTTGGGGACGGGGGGGCAAGAGAAATGGGGACAATCACTTTGGACTTATAGCCTCTGTTTAGTTTTATTTTGAACAAGAAATTATTTAAAATTTTTTTAAATAAGTAAAGCTACCCATTGGAGCCCTGGTGGTGCAGTGGTTAAGAGCCCAGCTGCTAACCAAAACGGCGGCGGTTCGAATCCACCAGCAGCTCCTTGGAAACCCTATGGGGCAGTTCTACTCTGTCCAATAGGGTCACTATGAGTCAGAATCAAGTCAAAAACATCGGGTTTGTTTTTTTTGTTTTTTTTAAAGCTACCCATTAGCCTGTTTTGTAGCTTGATACTATTAACTAGCAGACTGTTAGCTATAGGCTTCTAGGCCCTCTGCAGCCTCCCACCTGTAAGGGCATCTTAAACTGAGGGTGCCTGTGTTTTGATGATCTTAATTTAACAAACAGGCAGAAAGGACCACCATATGCTACTTTTAGGGAGGCAGACGTGAACAAGACATAGTCCCTGCACTTGAGGGGCTTTTCAACTATTGGGTTTTCAACTGAACTGACTACTAAACAAAAATGATAGCAGGATGGGCAAAGGACCTCGGCATAGAGAAATTAATTCTGCAGGGACAACTCTGGAAGAAGACTTCAAAAGGGATGACATTTCATTCCTTCAATAAATGTGCCAAATGAGCTTACCATGTGCCAAAGTCACCAATCTCATGGAAATTACATTCTAGTTTTGACACAGAAAGATTCATATTTCAGATAAGCCAGGTAGAGCTGGAAAGAAGGAAGGAAATTCCTGGCAGGAGGAAGTAAGGGCTAGAGATGCTAAGGTGTACTGGAGCAGATGGAGGTCTGGAATATTGCCTGGGGGTTGGGAGGAGGTCACGGAAAGGGGAAGGGAGTGGTGGAAGATAAGGCTGAAGAGAAAGTTGGGAATCATATTGTAAAAGGCTTTTTAAAAATATTTTATTTTGGGTGAAAATACAGCAGAATATACACCCATTCAACCGTTTCTATGTGTATGTAAAAGGCTTTAAATAACCTGCTGAGAAGTTTAGATTTTCCTGAAGGCAACTGAGAGGCATTAAATTAATCGGGAAAGTTATTTTAGAGGCTTTCTTAAGACCACAAGCTGGAAGATAAATGGAGCTAGAGTAGTAGACTAGACACTTGGAAACCAATTAGAAAGTTTTTACATGAAGCCAAGCAAGGAAGGAAGGGGAATGAAATAAGATATGCTTTATAAGTCTGGTGACCCTGTGTGTGTTAGAGTAGAACTGTGCTCTATAGGGTTTTCAATGGCTGGTTTTTCGGAAGTAGATCACCAGGCCTTTCTTCTCAGGCACCTCAGGGTAGACTTGAACCTTCAACATTTTGGTTAGCAGCCCAGTGCATTAACTGTACCACCCAGGTTGTCATGAGTCAGAATCAACTCGATAGCAACTGTTTTTTTTTTTTCTTTTATGAGTATGAAACGTGAAGGACAGACTTCAAACATCTCAGAGATCCAATGGATAAGACAACTTGTGCAGGGTGGATATGGGGACTGAGTAGAAGGGAGTGTCAAGGATAACTCACCCAAATCCTCCAGGCCTCTAGCCTCGATGTACCATTCGCTAGGAGGATGAAAACAGGATGTCCTGAAGGGGAAGATGCCGAATTCCATTTCACACAAGCCGAGTTCAGATGGCAGCTGAATACTTGGCAGTGGAGAACTTTAGGGAAACTATTTCAAAAGTAAAATTACAGAGGGTTAAGAATTGAGTAGAAGTTGAAGCAGATAGCGTAGACTAGCCTGCCCAACTTTGGAACAAATGAGGAAAACAGATGGCTGGGTTGATCCAGGGTTGGAGTTTGAAAGAGTGAGAGGTCTTGGAAGGTCAAGTGAAGTAAGAGGTTGCCTTGAGAGAGTGCTTGAAACATTCCTGAGATCTAGTGGGTAAAGTGAAGCCAAGAGGACCTAAGACCTAGATCAATGGTTCTCAAACTCAAGAGAGCATCAGAATCACCTTGAGGGCTTGTTAAAACACAGATTGCTGGGCCCTAAACCCAGAGTTTCTGATTCAGTAGGTCTGGGGTGGGGCCCCAAAATTTGTACTTTTGGTAGAACAAAATTCAAATTCACAAAAAAGGACCAGACTTCCTGGTCTGACAAAGGCTGGAGAAACCCCGAGACAACGGCCCCCAGACACCTTTTAACTCAGTAGTGAGGTCACTCCTGAGGTTCACCCTTCAGCCAAAGATTAGTCAGGCCCATAAAACAAACAGTAATACACGTAGCTCAACCATGTATAAGAGACTAAATGGGCACACCAGCCCAGGGGCAAGGACAGGAAGGCAGGAGGGGATAGGAAAGCTGGACAAATGGAAATGGGGAACCCAAGGTCCAGAAGGGGACAGTGTTGACAGGTTGCAGGGTTGGCAACCAAAGTCACAAAACTATAGCTAATTTGCTCTGTAAACCTTCATACAAAGCACAATAAAATTTTTTTTTTTTTTTTTTTTTATTTCTAACAAACTCCCAGATGCTGCTGCTGCCGGCCTGGGGACCTCACTTTGAAAATCACTGGCCTAGAGCAGAGCACCTGACTCCGAGTGTATTCTGAGTGGAAGGATGAGAAGAGAAGGAGTCAACTTTAGGAATGGAGGTTTCCCTGCAGTTAAAGATGAGATTGAGGATAAGGGCAAAGGGAGGATGGGAGATGGTAGTCAGAGCAGAACTTCAGAGTTTGGATTCAGAGAAGGAGCAATTTTGGGTGGACCAGGTGCAGGGTTCACCCTGCCAGGGGAATGATGGAAGGTCAAGGAGTTGGGTGTTGTGCGGGTCATCAAAAGGGATCACAGTCTGCAGAAGCTAGAGCCTAGAGCCCATCTCCAATAGAAAGTCAAGACCAGAAATGAGTGTCTGGCCACTTTCTGCACCTGGATTGTGTAGAGTTGACCATGTACAGACCTATGCACCTTGTAGTCCCTCCAGGTTAATGCACCAGAACTGGTAATAAAATCAAAGGGAAGTTTGGGACTCTGAGCCAGCTCTGTGGCTCATTCTGTAAGAGGGTGGAGAAGATCATAGCCTGGGGATTTTAGCCCTGTGAGGGAGCAATTCATCTTAGGCCCTAAGGCTTAGGGGAGCAGGAAAGACAGGCTGCTGATTCTGGGACAAGTGATTTGCAAAGAATGAAAATTCCACTAGATTAGCATTTAGATTAAAAATGTCTGCTAACCCTCAGCAATAATCCTGCACCCTTTACAGCTTTCCCTTTACTGGAACAAAGTTCAGAACACGCCTGTGGGGGAATGACTGTGTTTAGGTATTAAGTTATAGTCCCCTCCAGCATGTGTTCCCCTACCCGTATCCATTGCATTGAGTTGATTCCGATTCATAGCGACCCTACAGGACAGAGCAGAACTGCCCCATAGGGTTTCCGAGGAGCTGCTGGTAGATTCGAATTGCTGACCTTTTTGGTTAGCAGCTGAAGGCTTAACCACTGCGCCACCAGGGCTCCAGCCTGCTGTATTTAAATTACGAGAATGGGAGCCAGAGAGGCTGCCTCCACTACTTAATACCTGTGCAACCTTCCGAAGTTACCTCCCCGTGCTTCAGTTTTCCCAGTCGTAAAATGATGATACTGGTACACCACATAGGGTTATTGGGAGGATTAAGTGAGGTCATTAATGTAAAGCTCTGCACACACAGTTGTTGTTAGCTGCTGTCTAGTCAGCACCCCAACTCATGGCCAGCACATGCACAACAGAACAAAACACTGCTGGGTCCTGCGCCACCTTAGTCTGCAAGCTCCGCTGAAACCTGTTCAGCATCACAGCCACACGCAAGCCTCCACCAATAGGCAGGTGGTGGCTACATATGTGGTGCTTTGGCTGGAAATCCAACGGGGTTGAGAATTTTAACACTAAACCACCACTGCCCCCACCTGGACGCACAGTTTTTAAAAAAACAGAAACAAACCGGAAAGAAAAACCAAACCAGTTGCCATCCAGTTGATTCTGACTCATGGCGACCCCATGTGTGTCAGAGTACAACTGTGTTCCATAGGGTTTTCAATGGCTGATTTTTCAGACTAGATCACCAGGCCTTTCTTCCGAGGTGCCTCTGGGCAATTGTTCAGTTAGCAGCCAAACACTGAAACCGTTTGCACCACCACACACAGTAAGCAGCCTATAAATGTTAGCTATGATTTGTTACCTTATCTAAGTTTACGTTTTCACGTAACTTAGCTGCGTGCGAACTTTTCTGCGCAACTGCATAGTACTGCTGACCTCGTTTACGGGCTAGACTGCATTTGAGGATATTGACGACTGCTGAGTTTGAACCTAGAGGGGGAGCCAGGAGGAAGATCCGCGCAGCCGCAGAAGGGTTTGCAGTGGTGCCTCCCGGCCGCTAGGGGCCGCGGGAGCCGCCGGGTTAGCCCCGCCCCTGAGGGTCAGAGGTCATCGGATGGTGAGTGATCGGAAGGAAGTCTCGGAGATACCTAGTGTTGGGCCCATGGCGCCGGCACATCACTGCCCTTTGTGCCGCCAGACTTTCTTTTGTGGTCGCGGACACGTCTACAGTCGCAAGCACCAGCGACAGCTGAAGGTGGCTTTGGAGCGGCTCCTGCCCCAGGTACTGACGGGAGGTTGGAGGGGGCTGGGACGGTCTGGGGGCGGGGATGCAGGGCTGTACAGTTAGGGCCCGAGGGGGTTCTGCTTGGCATCTCCCCTTTCAACTCTCTCCGCTGCAGGTGGAGGCAGCGCGGAAGGCGGTCCGCGCCGCGCAGGTGGAGCGCTACGTGCCGGAGCACGATCGACGCTGCTGGTGTCTGTGCTGCAGCTGTGAGGTGCGGAAACACCTGAGCCACGGAAACCTGACGGTGCTGCATGGGGGGCTGCTGGAGCACCTGGCCAGGTGAGGTCCGGGCCAGGAGCCTCATCCAGCCCACTCCCTTACATACATGGGAGGGTTTAGGGTAGGTGCGAGGATGGATGCTTTTGTGATTTAGTCAGAGTGGATGGATTGAGTCTGCTGCAAAAAGACCTCTTTAAAGTGTTTTTATGTTTTGTTTTGTTGTTTAAAAAAGGTCACTTTGAGAACTAAGGTGCACCTGACCCAAGACATGGTATTTTCAATCGCCTCGTATGTGTGCAGAAGCTGGACAATGAATAAGGAAGACGGAAGAATTGGTGTTAGGTGCCGGTGGAGTTGCTTGCGACTCATAGCGACCTTATTTACTACAGAACAAAACACTGCCAAGCCCTGCACCATCCTCGCAGTCATTGCTGTGTTTGAGCCCATTGCTGCAGCCACTGTGTCAGTCCAACTCCTTTAGGGTCTTCCTCTTTTTTGCTGACCCTCTACCTTACCAAGCATGATGTCCTTCTCCAAGGACTGGTCCCTCCTGTAACATGTCCATCCTCCCTTCTAAGAAGCATTCTGGCTGTCCTTCTTCCAAAACATCTGTTTATTTTTCTGGAAGTCCATGGTATATTCAGTATTCTTCACCAACATAATTCAAATGCATCAGTTCTTCAGTCTTCCTTACTCATTGTCCAGCTTTCACATGCATATGAGGTGACTGAAAATACCATGCTTTAGGTCAGGCACACCTTAATCCTCAAAGTGACATCTTTGCTTTTTAAGACTTTAAAGAAAAATCAATGCCTTTGAATTATGGTGTTAGTGAAGAATACTGAATATACCATGGACTGCCAGAAGAACATACAAATCTGTTTTGGAGGAAGTATAGCCAGAATGCTCCTTGGAAGAGAGGATGGTGAGACTTCACCTTATGCACTTTGGACATGTTATCAGGAGGGATCAGTCCCTGGAGAAGGACATCATGCTTGGTAAAGTAGAGGGTCAGTGAAAAAGAGGAAGACCCTCAATGAGATGAATTGATATAGTGGCTGCAACAATGGGTTCAAACATAGCAACAATTGTGAAGATGGTGCAGGACCGGGCAGTGTTTTGTTCTGTTGTACATAGGGTCACTATGAGTTGGAACCAACTCAATGGCACCTAACAACAACAACATATATATTGTCAACCTTGGTAGGAGGGGTTTTATGGCTGCAATGGTCCCAGTGGTATTGGCAGTCTAGTGGGAAAGCCAGCCAGACATCAGCTGACTCAAGATCACTGCCCATTACCCCCTCAGATTCTTACATTTTTACTGGAATAAGGGAGACTGGAGATCTTGAAGGGACTGGTAACAGTATTCCTCTGTCAGCCTTGCCCAGAGGCAGCAGTAGAAACCCAGATGTCAGAGTGCATTACTTATCTAATGCTTAGGTATCTGAGTAATTTTCTATAGCTGAGATTACTCATCCTCTCCATTCTCAGCCCAGAGCACAAGAAAGCAACCAACAAATTCTGGTGGGAGAACAAGGCTGAGGTCCGGATGAAAGACAAGTTTCTGATCTCTCCCCAGGATTATGCAAGGTAAGTCACTAGTTAGGAGAGCTGAAGTAGCCCGGTGAGTTCTCTGGATCTATGTCAGCTATGGGACCTTCTTCTATTAATTGCAAAGCCTGTTGTGTCTTCATAGCACTTGTAATTCTAGCGCTACTTGGACACGAAAGAAGTATGACATGGAAGGTTTATAATCTAGTTGGGAAATGGAATTTACAGTGCATTTAACAAATAGAGAACAGTATATAAAAAGATGAAAATGTGGCTGTAATCAACTACTTAAATGTGTGGTACAGAGAATACTACGGCCCTGTTTTTAGTGGGCAAGAGCTAGTGTTCATCCAGTGCCCACTTTTAATCGTTCTAGATGCTATTTTAGCTGGACTCTGACATGCAGGAAGCTGGTGAGCAAAGAGGCAGAGCCACCGGAAGAGGACACACGACAGCCTCACTGTCACGTTTAATTGGGATTACCCTGGTGGTACAGTGGTTAAGAGATATGACTGCTAACCAAAAGGTTGGCAGTTCAAATCCACCAGTCGCACCCTGGAAACCCTGTGGGGCAATTCTACTCTGTCCTGTCAGGTCGCTATGAGTCGGAATTAACTTGACAGCAACAGGTTTGGTTTTTGGTTTTATATTGAAATTATAGGGTGTGGAACACAAGGGGAATCTCAGAGCCAAGAAGTCACAGAAAAACTCATGGTATCCATTATTCCTGTCAGCCATTGTGGAGAATAATGAGCGGAAGATAAGAAACGCCTGAATTCCACTTCCTGTGTTCACATCTGTGGTTCAGGCTGGGAGGAGATGGGAAACTGAGGACAAAAAGCACTCCTCACATCTTGACCCAGATCCATACAGTTTTGTAAATAAATGATAGTTGAGCAGATGTTTTAATTAAGAATTACAAGGATGAACTCTGAACTGATATGATTTCCAGAATATTTTGTTATATGAAAAAGCAAGGTGCAAAAGAACATATATATTATGCTACCTTTTGAGTAAGAGAGAAAATAAGAATATATATACACACATGGAGCCCTGGTAGTGCAGTGGTTAAGTGCTCAGCTACTACCGAAAGGTTGGTGGTTTGAACCCACCAGTGAACCCTCAGTACCAATAAGATCTTTGCTTGCACTCAGACTTCTGTTTCTAAATACTGTTTTCTATAAAAGGAACCAGGGCTCACTGGAGAAATGAATGATTTCAGGTTTGGAGCAGAGAAAGTACAAAGTGAGCCTGGAACATATTGTGCTAGAAATCAAGGAAATGCTGAAAGATTAATGGAGTCATGTCCAGAGGACCCAGGAGCTGGCTTGAAGGGGCTCTCACTAGCCCCTTGGACAATTTGAACTTCAAAAAGCATGACAGTAATGAATTATAACATCATCATTAGGATAGGATCACCATATATATATATATATATATTTTTTTTTTTTTAATCCAAACCTGGATGATACTTTTGAGACTTATGGGGGGCTAATGATGATTACGCCAGGACAGCTGACATAAACTGAGTCTGTTCTGTGCAAACTGGGCTGTGTGGTCTCCCTAATTATAACATATTGAATTAAAAAAACCTATAACTTCATAATGATGTCTTTAAAAAGAGAGAAAGAAAAAGGAAACGTTTTCTTTTTTCAAAAAAATGCCAGCAAATAAATGAACAAGGAATGGTAGAATTAAAAATCACCATTTTGGAACCTCCAGCATAATGCCTGATTCAGGCAAGGATTATCAGTGGATGCTAAAACCATTGGGTGAAAGCTTGTAAGAAAACAGAATATTCATGCAGTCTCAAAGTTGTACAGCACAAATTATTGTTTTCAAAGGAAAAAAATGTGCCTTTAAAATGGAGAGGTCTAAATGGTCAAGCTTGCCATTGGTAATAGCATCGGTCTTGACATTTATATGCCTCCTAATGTAATACAACGGGAATATCATCAATGTGATACTCTTGCCAGCAATGTTTAACCTCAGTCTCATTGTAAGGAAACTGATGAATTCGCTATTTGTGAGGATATGCATGATCTGGCCTGGGCTCTTCAGAGGATTCAAAGTAATAAAGACAGAGGGAAGCAACAGGACTGTTTTAGACTGGGGGAAGACTAGAGAGACATTAACAGCCAAATTCCATATGTGAACTTTCACTGGACTTTGAGATTGGTGGTGGGGGTGAGGGGCAGAGAAGGTATAAAGCACAGTTTTGAGACAGTTGACAGTTGGGGAAATTTGAGTATACGTTATGTTTGATGTCATTGAATAACTGATTTTCTCTAGTGTGGTAACGGTTTTGTGATTTTATAGCATGTTCCTGTTCTTCGGAGATGCGTGCTGACATATTTAGGGTTATAACCTGTTTTTGATTTGGCAAAAAGGAAATGTATGTGCATTTATCTGTATCTATCTATCTATATACAAAAGAGAGAAGTGGAACCAGTGTAACAAACTGTTGACAGTGAACCTGGGTGAGAGGTACATGGGTGTTCGCTGTACTAGTCTTTTGTTTCTGCGAGTTTGAAATTTCTCAAAATTAAAAAATATATATCTACTAGTAAGAAGACCTTTATTTTTCACAACTGGCAGAGTTTGACCACTGGCAGGGGCTGAGACTCGGGGCTGACTTGTTCCCTTTTCTTTTTAGATTCAAGAAATCCATGGTGCGAGGTTTGGATTCCTATGAGGAAAAAGAGGATGAAGTAATTAAAGAGGTAAGTTAAATATAGGCCTGTGAAGGACCCAGCCCCCATAAGCCTGTGCCCCATCTAAGCAGCCTCTCTCCCACAGATGGCAGCTCAGATCCGGGAGGTGGAGTATAGCCGGCAGGAGATGGTTCGGTCTGTCTTAGAGGTTGGTTTCCCTCGGAGGATCCAGAGCAGTATCCAAATCCACTGGTCCCTGGCTCACCCAGGTCCAGCATCTCACCTACCAGCTCTTCTAAGAGAACTCGTGGACTCCCCTCCTCATCTGCTTGAAATACAAAAAATCCCTTACGTGCCCACCAGGGGCAGGCCTTGTCAGTGGAGAAGACATGGGCAGGGCTGGGAGAAAGGGAGGGAAGAGTTTGCAAGGTGGGCAGCACCATCTATATGGCCAATTTGTTTCCTTATGATACTGGGGTCTGCAGGGTGGGGCATGGTCTAGGCAGGCACTTAAGAATCCTAGACACATTTATTTTTCCTGAATCAAACTCAGCCTCAGGCAGTGCAAGACCCAGAAGAGGGCTCTTCGACACCTGGAAGCTGGAAACAGAGAAACAGGTAAGACTGTTAGGGAATCTCTTGTCAGGAGTTTGATTGATGTATCACTGTTAGAGCTTTCTCTGATCTCTCAGGTGGAAAACAAGAACATATCTCCTCTGTCTCTCCTCATGGCACTGGTGAGCTTTCTTTACTCTAGCCCAAGGATCTCATCTGCCAGCCTGGCTCCCTTTTATCTTTTTCAGAGTATCTTCCAGCTCACAGCAGCCCTCAGACTTGGACCTGCCAACAGCCCCAGAGCTTGACTGGATGGAGACAGGACAACCCCTGACATTCATTGACCATCAGGTACAATGGATAAGCAAGCCAGGCGAGGGCCAATGCCCCGAGTTCCCAGGACACCCCCTACTGGTTTTCCACCTACTTCCCAGGCCACTCCTGTCTCCTCTGCAGGCTTTTTCCTCTTGCTGCATTGCTCCCTAGTATTGTGTTCTCAGACCTCTTCTTTCATCCTCCCTGGTGATCTCATCCACATCTAGATCCTGCGCTCTGCAGAACCTACAGTTCTAGCTGGAGACAGAACATTGATACTTAGATATCCTATAGGCATCTGAAACCAACCTCCACCACTCCTGTATTTCCAGTCACTATAGATGGAGATCCTTATTCCTCTCATCTTTCATCTTCCACAACCTGTCAGTGATTCTATCAATTTTACCTCTGTAATAACCTCAAGTCTGTCTCTATTCAGCCTTAGGATGCTCTTGCCCTGCCCCGCCCCCACCAATCACATCACCTGCCATCTCCTATCAGCCACAGTGATTGTGCTTCTCCCTGCTTTTGCACATGTAGTTGCCATTGCCTTAAATATGCTTTTCTCCTGCATCACCTAGTGAACTCTTAACTCCCTCAGCTGTCAGCTCCACTCCCCCTTTATCACAAAAGGCTTATCTGAACAGGTCATCTTTATTATAAATGGCAATTAAAAAAAAAAAATTGCCATCAAGTCAATTCCAGTTCATAGCAACCCTATAGGACAGAGAAGAACTGCCCCACAGGGATTCCAAAGCTGTAATCTTTACAGAAGCAGACTGGCACATCTTTCTCCCACGGAGCAGCTGGTGGGTTCAAACCACCAACCCTTCAGTTAGCAGCCGGGCACTTAACCACTGCACCACCAGGGCTCCCTATAACTGGACACAGCACCTTGTAAAGCTGCAAAAGTTATTGGTATAATTTACACTTCTTTCCCCCCACCATATGCTCTGTGAGGGCAGGGTTCTGTTCACCTGGCATGTAGTGTGACTTTTTTGGACTGCTCCACTATTAAGAACTTGAGTCTCTTAAAGACAAGACCGTATTTATCTATTGTGACCTTTCAACCAGAGTAAAGAAGTGACATTTGTGGTAGTGTGTATCCACCTCCTTGAATGAAAAGTTTGCTTTCTCTAGCTAAGAGTATCCTCTCTTGGCTTTCGTATCTATGATTTTTTTCCCCTATTTCCAATTACAGGATATACCAGGAGTTGGCAACATCCACTCAGGTAAGGCCCATTTCTGAAAATGTAAGTGGCAATTAACTTTTAGAGCATGTATCCAGAACATATAAAGAACTCTCAAAATTCAGTAAGAAAACCCAATAAAAGCACACGAAAAGATGTTCATCATTAGTCACTGAGAAAATGCAAATTAAAACCTGTGAGATACCACTACATACTTATTAGAATGACTAAAATTTTTCAAACTGAGCATACCAAGTCTTTAGCAACAATGTAGAGGAACTGGAACTTTTGTACACTGCTGATGGGAATGTAAAATGGTACAACCACTTGGGAAAATAGTTCAGCAGTTTACTAAGTTAAATATGCACCCAGTATATGGATCCAGCCACTTCATTCCTAGTTATTTACCCAAGAGAAAAGACAGTATGACTATACAAAGACTTGTACACAGATCTTCAGAGCAGCTTTATTTATGAACAATGGAACAGTAGTCAACAATGAAAAGAATGAACTAATGATACATTCAACATAGATGAGTCTCAAAATATCCAGCTAAAAGTGAGGACCCCCCCCCACAAAAAGTACATACCATATTATTCCGTTTATATAAAATGCAAACTAACATATATTGACAGAAAGCGGTTGCCTTAGGGTGGGGGCAAGGGTTCAAGGGGTGACAGGAATAAAGGATTTCAATGGGGCACAAGGATACTTGGGAGTGATGTTAAGTATCTTGATTGTGGTGATGGCTTCATAGATGTTTACCTACCAGATTGTACACTTTAAATATGTGCTTTGTCAAAATAAAGCTATTTTAAAACATTAGACTACATGACATGTCAGGTACATTGCTTTAAATTAGCCTAGGTTTCTCAACTTCTCAAGCTCCAGAATTCCTGGGTTTTGCCTTTGAATTTTACTAGTTCTCAATTAGGTGAGGTGAGCTTACAGCTAGGGCATGTTTTACAATAGCCTGAAAATTTAAAAAAAAAAAAAAAAAAGTGCCTTAATTTCTGTCTATTCGGTCTTCCCTTTCCAGGTGCCACACCTCCCTGGATGGTCCAAGATGAGGAAAACAGTCCTGGGAGCCAACAAATAGGACCCTCCTATGAAGAATTTCTTAAAGAAAGTAAGTAAACTAATTCAGGAAGGGCAGCGGGTTCTTAAATTTACCCACTCAAATACAACTGTTTCCTTATCACTGTAGAGGAAAAGGAGAAATTGAAGAAACTTCCCCCAGACCGAGTTGGGGCCAACTTTGATCATAGCTCCAACACCAATGCATGCTGGCTGCCCTCATTTGGCCGGGTCTGGAACAACGGACGCCGCTGGCAGTCCAGGTATAAACCCAGTCCCAGGACCACAGCCCACTACCCCTTTGGAAATCCCTCCCTTCATCCTGCTGATGCCTCATTTCCTTTCAGGCATCAATTCAAAACAGAAGCAAGGAACAAACAGCAATCACGGAAAGGAAAAACCTGATGCCTTCCTGATACTCTTCCAACTATCCTAAGCTTAAAGCCAAGCCAACAAACGCCTACTTCAGTACACTATTACTCCTTCCACCAAATTCTTTGTAATTACCTTTCTGAGAAAGACATACCCATTCTTTTGATTTAATAAAGTTTTATTTTTCAAAATGTACATACAGTTGGTTGGACCTGTAAAAAAATTAAAAAAGAATCAGAACCATAGTGCCTTGTAAAGGGTACACATGCTTCCCACACTGTGAGCTCCTGGGATTCCTGCTCACCTGTTCAAGCATCTTCACCAGCAGCTGGGGCATCTCCACCCTTGGTGTTTCTGGTGTAAATCACTTGAGCTCTGTGTTTTGAAACCAGCTTGATAAGCCCTAGGGAAGAAAGGATAAGGTCTCACATAGTACGTGCTGTGAAATACTTAGTTGCCAGAAACTACAAAGGGCCCATTTTCTACTCTTAGGATAGTCACCCTCATAGAACTTTAACTTAAAAATCAGTATTTCATATTAGCTGCTACAGATAGCTTAAATATTTCATCACTAATGAAAAATTATGGTAATTAGACCCACCAATCTATTTTTAAACTTTAGCACATAAAAATTTTGTCACAAAGGTTTTTGTTATTTTTCTAACTATATTTCAATCAGGTTTCCTCTGTGATTCTATATATTTATCTTATCCATTTGAAAACATAAGATTGGAATTATATTACTAACAGCCAGAGGTTTTGGCTACTCCCATTTTTAGATATTCCCAACTGCTTTTTCGGTAAAAACACAAGATGGTTAACATAGTTAGGATGATTTAATCCGCAAAAGCATACCAGTACAACATGCCCCTCACCTTTACTAAGCAGCTCCTGAAGGGCTGCCCTGGCCAGGGAACCTCGAATCTTCAGTCTCTCAGAGACAACAGCTGGAGTTATAAGCTTATAGTTGGGAACTTCCTTACAGAGTTTGTCATATGTGGCTTTGTCAAACAAGACCAGGTTATTGAGCTTGTCCCGAACTTTGCCTTTGGACCACTTCTGCTCATAAAAACAAAAGGGGGAAAAAAGTCCATTCTCTAGTACAAGCACACTTCCCTCCCAAGCAAAAAGTGTCAGAGAAATCTCCACGACTGTGGGGCTACAGTGAGAGTGGGCCTGCACCCTGGCCTGCAAATACCAAGCACACCCCCTCCCAACTCAAATAATCAGAAAGCCAGTATACAAAATAAAAAAGATCTTAGTTATCGTTAATAGTATCAAAAACACATTACTGATTGAAAAAAAACCAACGACATTATCTTTGAAGCTTTGGGAGATGGGCTGAGCCCCATGAGGCCAATCAAACTAACATCAAGCGCCAGATACTGGAGCAAACGCTTTGTTCACTTAATTTTTACGCTCTTAGGCAGTACGTATCACCTCATCCTTTAAATGAGGCAACAGACTTAAGAGTGAATTAATAGTGATGGAATCTAAAATCCTAAATAACCGACTCTAGACCCCACAATCTTAAAAGCCACTTAATATCACACTACATTACAAAGCTATGAGGCGGGCGTCCCCGGTCTCCCTCACTCCCACCTTCTTTTTGGCCTTGCCCCCAGATTTGTTCACTGGGTCTTTATCTTTCTTGGCCGACTTTCCGGCGTCTTTCTTCTTCTTGTCGTCCTTGGGCGGCTGTAGAAGGAGAGCGGGAGCGCAGCCCCGTCATAAGGCGCCCCTATGTTCCCCTCTACTACTGCGTCCCCCAACCCCGCCCAAACTCCACCACCGCAGCACATGGGTGAAGCAATACCGCCGCCTGCCCTTAGAGCCAATCTGGCAGTTCACGGAGCCCTCCCGCGACCGATGTTGCCTCAACTAAGCCGGAGCTCTGCTCCGGCTTTCAGGGCCCCAATGCCCGTCAATCCCTGAAGCTTACCATCACGAAGCTCAGAGAGCAGCTACTACAACTGCAGCCTTGCTAAGATGTCGGACAAAAAGGAAGAGCAGCTCAAGAACAGGCACAGAAACCGCCACCCGCTGTGAGTACTTCCGGGGCAATGGGCGGAGCCACACGAAGAGGCTCTAAGAAGTGATGTCTGTCGTTCCAAAAGCAAACCGAAGAAAGTGGGCTATAGTCTGCAAGTAGCACACTCTAAAAACTGCCCCACTATGTCCATTCAGGAGCCCTGGTGACTAAGTGGTTAACCCAGGCTGCTAACCAAATAGGTCAACAGTTCAAATCTACCAGCCGCTCCTTGGAAACCCTACGGAGCAGTTCTACTCTGGCCTATAGGATCGCTACGCGTCAGAATCAACTTCCACGGCAACGACTTTTTTTTTTTTAATGTCCACTCATGGTGATGGGTTTTATCGCTAGGTGTGGAAGGTAGAAGTGAAGTTGGGATTTTGTGACATTAACAACCGGGAAAGAGAAACGGAAAACAATTTACCAGACCCGGGGAACCGACCACAGTGTGTTGCTTAAAGGGCGCAAGCGCTGCAGGCGACCCGTTGCGGGGCCGGAAGGACGGGG
>NW_004444079.1:2519222-2531689 GCF_000243295.1 Trichechus manatus latirostris | reverse complement strand
CGTCGGGGGCGGGTACTGCTGACTGTACTTCCGGGGCGGGGCTGTAGGGAAGGGGCGGAATCGGAATCCTGGAGGGGTCGCGGAAGCAATGGCGATCTTCAGTGTGTATGTGGTGAACAAAGCTGGCGGCCTGATTTACCAGTTGGACAGCTACGCGCCACGGGCTGAGGCTGAGAAAACGTTCAGTTACCCGCTCGATCTACTGCTCAAGCTACACGACGAGCGTGTGCTGGTTGCCTTCGGCCAGCGCGACGGCATCCGGGGTGGGCTAGGCTTGGGTCCGGGAGGCGGAGCCCGGGGCTGGTGTGTCTGTGCGGGGTGAGGGCTGGAGCGGGGTCTTTGTCCCCTGCGGCTTCGCTGACCCTTAGTCTCACCTCTGCAGTGGGCCACGCAGTGCTGGCTATCAATGGAATGGACGTGAACGGCAAGTACACGGCCGACGGGAAAGAGGTGCTGGAGTACCTAGGCAACCCTGCTAATTTCCCGGTGTCCATTCGATTCGGCCGACCCCGCCTCACCTCCAATGAGAAACTCATGCTGGCTTCCATGTTCCACTCGTAAGTCCCCCAACCCTGGTGGCCTGCACTTGACCCTTCGACTGGCTGGATTTGTGTGTTTCTGTGGGCAGAGTCTCCTGAGCGACAGTGCTTACCTTTCTCTACCTCCTCGTAAATTGTCGGATTCTTGTGTTGTGAAAAGACAAAAAGAATTGCTCCGGTGTAGCTAAGTTTTAGATAGTACTGGACAGTGGGATCTTTCTTAAGCCAGCTTCTCTTCTCAGAACCTTAGTTTCTTCATCTTTAACGTAAGGCAGTTGAACTAAATGGTCTTTAAAAGAGCTTTTCCTGATCTCAACTCTGGTATGAGATGTGCTCGGGTATGCATAGCCACGAAGTAAACATGGCACGTATTCCCAGAGTGTTAATTTTCCCCAAAGTTTTTAATGAGGAATGTTTCTATAGCAAAGTATGTAATACGAAACATGCAGACTGCCCCAGGCAGTAACTGCGAGGGTCACCTCAGTGGAAGTTTGAAAACATTCCTCCCTGACAGCAGTCGGGTGTGTACTCAGTGTTGCCTCCTTTGCATGCAGGCTCTTTGCCATCGGCTCCCAGCTGTCTCCTGAACAGGGCAGCTCAGGCATTGAGATGCTGGAGACAGACACATTCAAACTGCACTGCTTTCAGACATTGACAGGTATGCATCTCCACATAGTCCAGAGGGATGCGGTGGGCAGGTTGGAGGAAGGGATGGGCCAAAGACAGCTTTGGTAAGGGGGGTGGGGAGTGGTGTCAGCTTTTCCTGGGGCAATTGTTACAGACACATTTATTTGTTTTGTGAATCCAAAGCAAATACTTGTTTTGTGAATCCAAAGCAAATATTTGTTTTGAAGCCAATTTTGTCCACATCACCCAGCATGCTCAGCCCTGGATATCCTGCACTCAGATAAAACTCACCTTAATGTTGTCTCATGCTGCACGCGTTTTGGAAGGTGGTGTGTTGTTCCAAAATGAAATTTGAAAGCTAAATGGAAGTGGCCTTTGGATCATAGGTGTCACTGCTTCAGTCCCTCAATGCAGATAATTGAAAACTGCCTGAGTTTGCCCCATGCTCGTCAGTGTTTCTGCTGAGGGTCCCTAAAAATAAAAACCAAGCCTGTTGCCATCAAGTTGATTCTGACTCATGGCAACCCCGTGTGTTACAGAGTTGAACTGCTCCATAGGGCTTTCTTGGCTATAATCTTTACGGAAGCAGATTGCCAGGCCTTTCTTCCACAGTGCCACTATGTTCGAACTGCCAACCTTTAGGTTAGTACATGAGTGCAAACTGTGCCACCTGAGGGTCCCTAAGACTGTCTAAAAGTGACAGAGCTAGATCTTAAAGCCTCTTCTCTCAGCTGTTGAGAAGTCACTTTACTTCTCTGATCTCAGCTATAGACACAAAGTTCTGCTTTTCCGGCTTTATGTAGCAATAAGAATAAAATGAAAATGGGCTTCTGAAAGTGTTGTACAAGTAGTACAGGATATCATTATCTGCTGCATTCTCCACCCTTTGTAACCATCCTCTGCCCCTCTCCAGGGATCAAGTTTGTGGTGCTGGCAGATCCTAGGCAAGCTGGCATAGATTCTCTTCTTCGAAAGATTTATGAGATTTACTCAGACTATGCCCTCAAGAATCCATTCTACTCCCTGGAAATGCCCATCAGGTAGGTGGCCAAACACCCCAGCTCCCGGCCAAAGCCTCCTTGCCCCTCCTCCAGCCCCTGGGTGCTCTTCTCCAAGTAGAGTATTACTTCAGTAAAACAAAAAGCGACCAGGTATTTTTTTGTTTGTTTTTTTTGAGAAACCAAAGATTTTCCCTGGGGTTCGTGTCCTTTTTCGGGCAGAGTTTCCACCGGCCTTGCTTCTGTACCCTAAATGGGGAGAGAGCATCAGACCTCATACTTTTTTCTTATTTGTGCCTCTTGGGTCTGGCTTAGGTGTGAGCTGTTTGACCAGAACCTGAAGCTAGCCCTGGAGGTGGCAGAAAAGGCTGGGACTTTTGGACCTGGGTCATAGGCTGAACCTGCAACAGACCCCAAAATTCTGGAAGTCTACAGTCGGGGCCCTGCTGTTCCCACTTCAGTGGCGCTCCTAACAGTCTTGTTAGTGCACATGGAAATGGGTGGATGCTGAACCTGGTGACACATACTGATCCCTGAGCCTTAATACCCTGCTCTCTTCCCTCCTGTATATATCGTGCTCCTACTTCCTAACTTTGTACAGATTTATTTATGGAGGAGGTAGGCCTATGAATGCTATAATAAACATTTCTTTGACCTCAGTATTTGCTGTGTTAATTGATGGTTTTGGGAAAAGGCACTGACTGGGAGACAGGGCTGGTAAGGGAATTCTGGGAAGATAAGACATTCTGTTCTATTAGAAAACAAAATAAATACAAGTTGATTGAATGAACATAGGACTTTGAGTCATGAGCCTTGGATCTAGTCCCAGAATTGCTGATCACTTCCTGGGGTCATGATGATAGTAATAATCATAATGGAACATTTATCAAATGCTTTCAGCTAGGCTTTCCTGCTCTATCTCCCTTAACTCACTGTAACTCCAAAGACTACGATCTGTTATAGACAGGAGATTTAGCAGGGTACAAACTCTGTGCCTCAGAGTCAGAGCCTAAGTGCATCCAGACTTCCTGACTACACTGTTAGCAAACCACTGTTATACTGCCTCTGTCTCTCAGTTTATTTAACCTGCCTGAAACCCAAAAAACCCATTTCTATTAGGTTGATTCAGACATCTAGCAACCCTACAGGGCAGAGTAGAACTGCCCCATAGGGTTTCCAAGGCTGTATGTAATCTTTACGGGAGCAGACTACCACATCTTTCTCCTGTGGAGTGGCTGGTGGGCTTGGACCACTAACCTTTAGGTTGGCAGCCAAGCACTTTAACCACTGCATCACCAGGGCTCCTTGCCTGAAACCCAGTAGCTTCTGAGATGAGGGCAGAGGAGTCATGAGCTTAAAGGAGGACTGCAGGAGTCTGTCTACACTTCAGTTTCCCCATTCCAGGGAAGTGGAGTCTCTCTTTTCAGGTGGAAAGAGCAGGTACCAAAAGTATTTTCCAGAGCTATCTTTGGCTCGTACTACCTCTTTCTCAAAGAATGAATTACTGACAGTGTTTAGTATCAAATCTAGTTTTAATATTCTAGAACAAGTCTTTGTACTCTGCCACCCTTACCCCGCTATTGTACCAGGGTAATAGTGGGAGTGCTGGCCTGGAGTCTGAGGTATTGGCAATAGTTGCCTACTGCTGAGAGGCCTTGGGACAGAAGTCGTGAACCATTAGTGCCCTGCAGCTGCAGGAGTGGCCACACCCCTGATGGGGTTGGGGTGAGATGGAGACAATGCAGGACCCAGTAGAGGGAGAAGGGTGTAAGAGACTCCCTGACTACAGGGGTGTCCCATTTGGAAGCAGGAAGTAGGAGCTAATGGAGTCCAGGAACAAAGGGTATCTTTTAAATACAGCATAGGATGGGGAGCTGGGACCTCATTAGCCTCTGATAACTTCCAGTGTCACCTGGGCAAGGGAAGGAATGGAAAAGGGAAGTCAGAGGTTCAGTGCAAACCAGAGCAGCTACCCCTGCCCCTACCCTTTGCCGGCTTGGAAAGGCCACAGGTGAGAGAAGATGCCGCAGAGTCTGCATCCTCTTCACTCAGCCTTTGACACTCGGCCCATCTTGGTGCGGATGTTTCGTAGGAGGAAGAAGACAGCTGTGCTGGCTGCACAGATCACTTCAGCCACCCAGAAGGCTGTGCTCCAGCTGTAGCGCTTGGCAATGGTGCTGAAAGGCCACCCAGCCAGAAAGCCGCCCACTGTCAGGAAGGAGAGAAAGAGCCTGAACCGTTTGTGAGGTGACAGCCAGTGAGGCCTGCTCCAGCCTCTCGCTGGCCTGTGTGCAAAGCACAAGTGGGGGCAAGAGAGAGACTGGCATCTACAGACTCACTTACCATTGGCCATGAGTCCCACTATGGCATGGGAGGTGCCACACAAGTTGGGAGGGGCACTCTCGTTGGCTATCACTCCAAACAAGGCAATGGGACCGTACGAGGAGAAACCAAACACAGCTCCCAACACCAGGATCCAGAGCTGTAGGGGTAGTGCAGGGTGGCTTCAGAGTCTGAAAAGCCTGCCTACCCACCCCTGCCAGAGGAGAGAATGCTTGGTCCCTAGGAACAACTAATAGTAGTAAAGGCACAGTAAGTGATCCCTCACCCCACTCCCCAGTACAATTGACAACACAGAGCTAGAGGAGCGGGTGCCATACTGAGCCAGCCCAAGGGCCTGCGTGGTAGCTGAAGGAGGTATGGTCATCCCACAGAGTTACATGCTGTCTGTTCCCAGAATTTATGTGAGCTGAATTGGCTAAGGCAAGGCAGAGGAAGTAGGACAAAGGTAAGACAGACCAGGAGAAAAAACAGATAAAGAGGGCACCTCGTGTTCCATAAAGCCTGTGAGTTCAGCGAGAGGGTGCAGAGCCAGAGTCCAGAAAGCAACATCCTAGAGGAGCACAGGGAAGAGAACAAAACCAGGCCCAGAAATGGAGAAGGGGAAGCAGAGTACAGAGGAAAGGAACTGAGGTAAAAACAGAACTGAAAGGGAAATCTGAGCAACAGAAAAGGACTGGGCCACACTGGAGCCCAGGGAGAGGGAGACCAAGAGTCAGTGGCCCTTGCTTTTCCTCTGTGTGCCTTGCCCTGGGCCAGCACTTGTCATTTACCTTGGGGGAGTCAGTGGTCACAGTTACCCGGAAGAGGTACATGGACACGGTCATGCCAGCCATCATGAACAGCAGTAGCCCATGGCGAGGGTTCCCGTAGATGGATGGCCCCGCCTATGGATCCAGTCCCCAGTATGTGAGGCCCTAGGAGCAGGGCAGAGAACCCCTGCCCCTGGACTCCAACACAGCAGGGCCTTGCTGACAGGTCTTTGGCAATCCCACCACAGTTCTTGGCCCGCGGAATCTCTGGGAGGCCCTGGGACTGCTCATTATGTTCTGAGGCCAAACTCCACAATATCCCTTCCTCCACCTTGGGGCAGGCTTGGGACACGTGCTGGGGAGCTGCTCCCAGTCCCTCCCCTGCCCTGGTTTTCCTGGGGCTGTGAAGGAGCCTATAGCTAGGCTGAGAGAAATTCTGGCTTTCCTTGACATTAATTAAAACCCTTTCCCCAAGAGCCTTATCATCTATATCCCTGGGAAAGGTAAGAGTAGCCCGGAATCATTGCCACCTCATCCAGCCTAAACCAGCATATGCCAATCTGCCTGTGCCCCAGGGCTCCCACCTCTCTGGTGCCTGCCCCAGACATGCTGGGAAGATTCAAAGGGACCCTGCACCTTCCTGTCCCTTCTGCACACTCACCTTTGCCATAGCCCGGTCTGACAGGTAGCCAGCTGCGATGCTGCCTACAAGGCCCCCAACCTCCAGGGCACTCATGTAGGAGCTACCTGCAGTGGGCAGTTGTGGTGGGAAGAAGGAAGGGAAGGGTGGAAGTGTTACATATTGGAGTTATCCCAGATTGGTTGAAACCCAGAGAGGTACATGGGTCCCCAAGGGTGACTAGCCACAGCTGCCTGCACAGTACCCAGCCTCAGGGAGAGAAAGGGAATATAGGGAAGCAGGGCCTGAATTTCCCTTCCCCTGCCTTGGATCCTGCTCTCCATAGCCACCCCTGCCCCAGCACTTGTCTTACCCACGAGGGCTGACTGTCCTTTCTCTTGGATAAGGAAGAACTGGCCCCAGTCAGTACAGCAGGTCTTTACCCCAAACACTACGAGGTAGCCAGTGGAGAGCACCCACAGGTAGGGGGACAGCAGCAGCTCCTGTAGGGTGCTGTCCTTCTTCACGGAGCCTGGAGGTAGGAGGCCAGGCCTCAGGCACTGCTTCCTACTGTCCTGCCCCCACCTCAGCCCCCACCATTCATTAACCAGCCAGAGGGGCAGAGTCCATCAGCACAGCAAGGATCAGCATGAAGGGTTTCCCCTCAACCTCACTGCTCCCCTCCCACAAGCCTCAATCAATGAAAGAGAAACTGAGGACCAGGGTGGAAGGAGACACCCCAGCCACTTAAGCTTAGGATGCTGTCCAGGACAGGAAAGTCTGGCTGTTGTGAGGCAGCACTTGGTGGCTCTGCCACTTGCCTGCTACTTTACGGCCTCTTGGGATGGAATTTTATTTATTACTCCCCCCATCACCACTCCTCCTCCTCCATCCATTGGATAGCATGGGGCCAGGCACAGAGCCAGTCCTCCACAAAAATCTGCAAATGACTGACGAATGAAGGTGCCCCAATGATGACCCTGGGAGGGGCGCACTCACCCTTCTTGCGCTTGGAGGGGGTGGGGTCCACGTTGCGGAGTCCAACATCAGCAGGTTCGTTGTGAATGAGCAGGAGACAGAGGAAGGAGACAACCACACACAGTGCCCCAGACAGGGCCAGCGTGCTGCGCCAACTATAGCTCTGGGCGAGGATGGTTGCCAGAATTGGGCCCAGCCCTCCAGCCAGGTTCATGCTGGTTGACAGGATGGCCCACCAAGTGCCGAACTGAGATGGCTCAAACCACTGTGGGGCACAGAGGGACAGAGTAGGTGCCCAGCCTCCAGCTCATGCTGACGCTGGGGTCAGGTGGGGCAGACCCAGAAGATCACATTACAGGGATGAGGGAGAGGGAGCTTCTTGGCAGGGCCCATTCCCTCATCTGCCACCTGATCCCACCACTCTCAGGCTCCTAAAATATCTGACAAGCAATAGGAACTGGACTGAAACTCCAAGGAACCTGCTATGTATGGGTTGGTGGCGGAAGTGGCAGGTAAGGAAGAGTATACCCCCATGCTCCTTAGGTATCCCCCATGCCAATCTAAACAGGCTCTTTGGAAACAGACACCTTCCGCAGGATCTTCCCACATGGGGGCCAGCCCAGCCCTTGTGCCAGGCCATTGAGGAACCAGAGCGCAGCGAAGACGGGCACCGTGGAGCTCCAAGAAAAGACGACGTTGACCAGGCCAACCAGGAGCAGCCCAGAGGAGAAGAGCCAGCGAGCGCTCATCTGGTCAGACAGCACCCCGCTCACAAACTTGCTGATGGCGTACGCTGCAGACTGGCTGCTGGTGATGAGCCCTGCAGGGGAGGGGAGCAGGGAGTAGGACACCTGGGGGGTTAGGGCAGGGGGCACAGGAGGGGTGGAGGAAGGCATGGGGTCAGGTGTATAGAGGTGCCCAGCAGGGTAACACAGGTTCCTTCCAAGAGGAACAGGAAAAGCCTGTGCTGGAATCCTGACACTCGTTCATGGGCCCCACTCCCTCTCCCCGCCTCACCACCAGCACTAGTCCCAGGCTGACCATGATTTTTCGGCCTCTTGGAGAGTTCCAGCTGTAGCTGCCAGGAGACCAGAAGGAAGCAGGACAGGACAGCTCCCCTCCCTGGGATTTGTATATGCCTAATTGTCCACCTCACCCTGGATGCCAACCAGGGCCTCTGGCAGTTCTGTTGCCCCACTTCTGAACATGGGGCAAAGGACTGGAGCCAGGGACCTTGTTCCTCCTAAAGAGTAGTAGCCTGCTAGGCACATGAAGTCATTGTGCCAACTCCTCAGTGCTCAGTACTCACAATGTCAGTGGCCAGCACTCACCCCACAGCCTTAGCATGCACCCACACAGGTGTGGAAACCATGCTCAGAACCCCCTAAACATACCCAGAATAAACAGTGCCTCTGAGGGCACGTGAGGGTCACAGGTACACACACCAGATAAGCAGCGCTCCTCAGTCATGCATAGATCATACTCATAGTCCTTCTGCAAGACACAGATCACAGAACCTCTTCACTCAGCACATGCCACCACTGTGCACAGATATCCACACACACTACATGCCTGTACACACCACAGTGCCACAAACACCCCGATGCATCCTTACAGATTCAGTGTCCCTGGGCCACCACCCTGCCCTTCTCCTTAGGGCTCACCCAAGTCATCCTTGTCCAGAGGGATCTCCTCCACCAACGAAGGCATGACAAAGGAGAAGGTCTTGCGGTTGAAGTAGTACAGGCTGTAGCCCCCAAACATGGCCGAGAAGATCACAGTGCGATAGTAGCCATAGCCCTGGGCAGCCATGGTGGAAGAGAGCAGGCCCTACTGGCCAGGACGCCGAGCCTCTGACCACAGCCCCTGCTTGCCGGCTCTCTCGGTGCCCAAATCAGCTGAGTAAGGTCTTTTCTTCTCCCTCCTCCACCCAGGCTCTCAGGCTCCCTTTATAGCCACCTTCTGGACAATCATTAAGCCTGGGGCTGTTCCTAGGGAACCCTGTGTCCTGAGGGAGAAAAGACAACAGATTACTGACAGCCAAACTGTGGGGGCTGGAGAGGTCACAGAAGGAGGCAGTGCCTGTGAGCCAAGCCAGCACCCTGTATCCCCAGGATTTCTGCTTCTTCCATGTCCACCTGCCTGTGAAACTAGCTGTGATTAAAGGTTCAACCTAATTACTTTTGTCTTCCATGAGCCCAGGGGAGGCAGGCGTGGGGGTGAGTGGAGCTACCCTCTCCAGCCCTGCTCCCTCAGTCACTGTACCTTCTCATGACATTGAGGGCTTACAGCACTAGGTGCTAGGTTAGTTGTCTACACACACACACAGAATCAGACATAAAGACACACAGCCCCAACAACCCTACTTCCAAGTCTTCTAGAACAGACCTCACCCCGTAACTCCCAATGCTTAGCACACAATGGGGTCCAACTAGTGCTTCTTGAATGATAGTTGCGTAATTGTAAACAAGGGGAAACTCCCCCAGGTCAGGCCCCACAGTGTCACACAGAAAGTCCCAGTCAGGGCTGGGGTCATTAAGAGGCTATTCAGAGCTGCCTCTGGTTCCCATTATCCTGCTAGGCCAGTGTGGGCTCCCTGCCTGGCTGGTTGGGGGCTGCAAGGTCTGACGGCCAACGTGAGGGGCGGTGGCAGGGGCTGCAACCAGAAACTGGACGGCCGGGAGGCAGAAGGGTGCACCGGCTGACTTCAGGAGACAATGCCGTACCGCTCTTCTTCCCAGGGAGGGCCCTGGCAGCATACTCCCACTTCTTCCGCTCCATTATGAAAGCAACTGGAGCAGAAGGCGGAGGCGCAAGCCGAGCAGGGGCCCGCACGTAGTCTCCCGGAGGCCGCCCGCTTCTGGCAGCCGAACGGCTCAGCCTGGCCGCCAAAGACCGGCAGCGAGAAGGGGAAGGACGGAGAGAGGTGGCGGCTCTCGGCACCTGCCCAGCTCCCGTGTCCTCAAGCTACCCAGGACAACCGACTCTGAGGCTGGGGACAGACAGGGACCTGGGGTACAGGAGCTGGAGAGAGTGGAGACGGCAGGACTGGTGCGATAGAAAGCAGGAAGGTGCGCTGGCCACCGGTAGCGCCTCGGCGGCTCCCAGACCAGGGAACGGGCCTCCTACCCCGGAAGAGGCAGCTGCAGAAATAGCTCCGGATGATACTCGGAAGTTGGGGTTCGCGGACAGCTGAGCCCGCAGTGCTGAGGCTCCCCCTCCAGCCCCGCCCCCAGGGGATGCCCCTCCCCCGCATGCCGCCCCTACCTGAACGGAGGCGGGAGCCCGAATAGAATGGGGCGGGGCGGGGCGAGGAGGTGTGGCGGGCGCATGCGCCCTGGGTGGAGGCGGGGCCTCCGCCTGCACCTTAGCGTCTTTGCGAGCCGAGTCTACCCTCAAGGATTAGATTTAAATATTCGGGTAGCCAGGTTCCACAGATGGAGACAGCGCCGCTTAGGGGCTAGGATTCGTTATGTTCACTGCTTAACTGATTGCGTTCACCCAACCATTTTTTACTGAGTGCTTCCCACTACCAAACCCACACATGGGATACTAAGTTAATAATCATTGTTCGCAAGTTGGTTTAACAGCCTGGGAATGGTTTTGTGGGAGAACACGGTATTTTCTATAAGAAATTAATACAGTCCTAAATAAGCACACTTTGAAAATTTAGCTTGTGGCCAGACTCTGTTGGAGACGAGATAAAACAAAATAGCAGGAGTATTCAAAGTACGGGCCACGGAGTAAACCCAAAATTCTAATCCCTGCCTCACTGCATTCTGACAATATGACTTTAGGTAATCTCTTTGAACCAGTTTCTCCTGTAAAAGGGGGATAACGTTAGTAGCAACCTGGGAGCTTTGCTGTGAGGACTTACTAGACTACATTACGTACCACATTATCTAACAATGAAAGATTTAGATGAAGTGTTCTCCACAATGATCCCTTTAACAAATTCCACAGGAAAATTGCTGAAAGAATTTTAAGTTCGCCAAAGTTGAGAGCAAAGCTCTTTTAGGGTGGGAAAGGCGATCAGCGAAGGGAGGAGATAGAAGGTGAGATAAAATGGAACTACAATGTGGCTGAACTTCATTAATCAACAGATAACTACTGAGCCAGAGGCTAGTATATCAGGCCCTGTGCTTTCAGTGAGGTAGATCAAGAACCAGGAAAATGAGTTTCCACAAAAGCAAAACAAGCCATTTGGTTTTTTTCCCACCAACTTTTTTTTATTTTTAATTAAAGTATAAATGGTGCACGAATCTTAAGTGTACAGCTCAATAATTTTTTTTACATATCAATGTCTCTGTAACCACCACCCAGATTAAAACAACATCCCTACCATTTTATTTTGGAAATTTTCAAAGCCACAGAAAAGTTGTAAGGATACTCTTCATTCTTAGAGACTCAACAGATGTTAATATCTTGCTGTTTGCCTAGTCTCTCTGTATTGAATATACATAAATGCATTGCTGAACCATTTGAAAGTTAGTTGCAGACATCATGAAATTTCACCCCTATTGTATTTCAGTCTGTAACTTCTTAACAAGGATATTCTCCTTCATAACCACAATACAATTATCACACTCAAGAATGTATCTCAAATATATTGTTGTTAGCTGCTGTGGAGTCTGCCAAGCACAACAGAACAAAATGCCGCTTGATTCTGTGCCATCCCCATGATCAGTTGCAGATTGCACCATTGTGATCCATAAGGTTTTCATTGGCTGATTTTAGGAATTAGATTGCCAACCCTTTTCTCCTAGTCCTTCTTAGTCTGGAAGCTCCCCTAAAATCTTTTGAGCATCACAGCAACACGCAAGCATCCACTACAGAGAGTGGCTGTGCTTAAGGTGCATTGGCCAGGAATCCAATCTTGGCTTCCCTCATGGAAAAATGAGAATTATACCACTGGCCCATCTCTAATATATAGCCCATATTTAAATGTCTCCAATTTTTCCAAAAATGTCCTTTAGAGCTTTTTAAAGATCCAGAATCCAATCAAGGATTATACATCATTGTATATAGTTGTAACTTTTCAGTCTCCTATAATCCCTTTTTAAAAAACTTTCATGACTTGAATATTTTTCAAGAGCTCAGGCCAGTTGTCTTGCAGAGTGTTCTACAATTTGGGTTTGTCTAATTGTTTTTGCAGTGAGACAGATCAGGTTAAACAATTTTGACAGAAATACTGGGTAGGTGATGATGTGTCCTCAGTACATCACATCAGGAGGCACCTATGTTTCATCATTTGGTTAAAATGTCCACTGCTTTTCTACACTGTGAAGTTGCCTTTTCCTCTTTGTAGTTAGTGATTAATCTAGGGAATGATGCTTGGATACTGGATAAATAATCCTGTTCCAACAATCTTTCATCCAATGGGTTTAGCATCCATTGATGATCCTTGCCTGAATCAACTGTTTAATATGGTGGGTGCAAAATGGGGATTTTCTAATCCTGTCATCCCTTCTGGAACCCTGGTGGCACAGTGGTTAAGAGTTTGGCTGTTAACCAAAAAAGGTGGTAGTTCAGATCCACCAGCTGCTCCTTGGAAACCCTATGGGGCAGTTCTACTCTGTCCTATCATTCGTTTGATATTTATTAGTTAGCATTC
>NW_004444079.1:2517680-2518173 GCF_000243295.1 Trichechus manatus latirostris | reverse complement strand
ATTATAGCATAAACATTTTTTACAAAGTTAAGGATTTTGAGCTCAAGTGAGTGAAACACTCAAAGCGCTGTTTGCTAAGCGTTAGTCTGCCATTGAGGAGCAACAGATGGAAGGGGCAGAGCCGTAGTTCTACTGCGCAGTGCTAAGAGTTCCGACTGGAGAGTGAACGATGGCAATCCGTTGGCAGAGGTAGGTCACAGATATCCTACCCTGGCCACTGCTGATGCAGCCAGCTGGCTAGGAGGGGATGAGAATGAGTCTCAGGGGTCAACCAGAGCTAGAAAGTCTGGGGAAGTTTCACTCAACCACATATGTGAGGACAGAGACCCCTGGACAGGGGTCCTAAAAACGGCCCAGAAATATATTTAACAGGATTTCAACACTTGCAGCACCAACTTAGGGACAGTTCTCAACTTCTTTTCAGCTACAGGTCATGCAAAGTTATTTCCCTGTCTTCTCCCATTTCAGTTCCTTCAAATAAAATATGGACTAC
>NW_004444079.1:2515058-2517315 GCF_000243295.1 Trichechus manatus latirostris | reverse complement strand
GCTTAACCACTGAGCCACTAGGGCTCCACCTCAGCAGAGCCGTGAGAATTAAATGAGAAAATATTGTAAAGCACCTTATGGTCAGGACATACTAGGGACTCAAATGCTAGTTCTCTCACTCTTTATTTTCCAAGAAAATTAAGGAAAGAAAATGAGCAGATGACTTCCCAAAAAAAGGATGGCCTCCAGACACCGTTACAACTCAGAACTGAAGCCACTCCCAAAGTCTACCTTTCAGCCAAAGATTAGACAGGCCTATAAAACAAACAACACACGTGAAGAATGTGCTTCTTAGATTAATCAAGTATACAAGACCAAATGGGCAATACCTGCCCAAAAGCAAAGATGAGAAGGCAGGAAGGGACAGGAAAACTGGACAAATGGAAACGAGGAACTCAGAGTGGAAACGGGGAGAGTGCTGACAAATTGCAGGTACTGCAGCCAATGTCACGAAACAAACTGTGTATAAATTTTTTTGAATGAGAAACTAATTTGCTCTGTAAACTTTCACCTAAAACACAATTAAAAAAAAAAAAGAGAAGTATATTGTCCCATTCCTTAAATCTTGGTTGGTCTTGTAGATTGCTTTGGCAATAGAAGACAGCAGAGGGAATTTTGTGTCATTTCTGGAACTAGGCCTCAGGAGGCTTGCATGCTTCAATTCTGTCTTACAACCTTGTCATGAGAATTGCCATAAGAACAAACCCAGGCCACTCTGCCCGAGTATGCAAGACCCACGGAGCAGAGAGGGGTCGTCTTATCTATGCCTATCTTAGGGAACCAGCCACCAGCCAACCACCAGCTGGCTGCAAACACATCAGAGGAGCCTGGCTTGGATCACTGGCTTTGCCCGGCTGACCCACAGACTTGTGAGCCACAGTAAATTGCTTATTGTTTTAAACCACTAAGTTTTGGGGTGATTTGTTACATCACAATAGCTAACTGATAACTTACTGCTTTGGTAGCACTCTGATACCTTCAAACACTTATTTGACATTTTGACTAGCTTTTCTATTTGTGCTCCACAGGAGGGTTGGTCTGGATCAAGCTACTCTGACATTATGAGAAAAGCAAATCATCCTTGATGACTTCTTGTTTCTTCCTCATAATTTCATGAATCTTCTTTTATCTCTTTGAGGAT
Source organism: Trichechus manatus latirostris (assembly GCF_000243295.1). Taxonomy (NCBI): domain Eukaryota; kingdom Metazoa; phylum Chordata; class Mammalia; order Sirenia; family Trichechidae; genus Trichechus; species Trichechus manatus. The sequence continues at coordinate 2,516,174 of NW_004444079.1, read as the reverse complement.
ATTTAATACGTGTATTTTAACATTGTCAAAAATAAACAACTCAGAACAGCATTAACAGGTTGCTGTGCAGGTTTAATAGCCAATTTGCAAATTGGGCAGCACATCTGTGATCGTTAAACTTATGTATAAACTTGGCTGGGCCATGATTCTCAGTGGTTTGGCAGTTATGATATAGTTTGGCAGTCATATAATGATGTGACCACTTCCATGATGAGATTTGATATAATGTGATCACCTGCATGAGGGGATCTGCTGTGAGTAGCCAGTCAGTTGAAAGAGAGTTTCCTTGGGGGTATGGCCTGCATATAAGTGGACTTTCTGGCAAGGCTCTTGGGAAGCCCCCTCTGGATCCTGTAGCTGGCTCCTGGTCATCTGGCCTCTGGTTCTTAGGACTTGAGCTAGCAGCTTACCTACTGTCTTGCCAGCTGATCTTGGGATTCATCAGTCTTCGCAGCCTGTAAGCAAGAGCCCTGCTCTGTTACCTGCAGATCTTGGATTCACCAGCTCCTGGGGCTACATGAATCAGGAGAAGCCTCTATCCTGACTGGTGGACTTGAGACATTCTAGCCTCTACGATCACGTGAGCCATTAATATAATTAATATTAATACAATTATAATCATATATATTTTATATGATTATAAATTATATATAAATTATGGAGCCTTGGTGGCATAGTGGTTAAGAGCTTGGCTGCTAACCAAAAGGTCAGCAGTTCAAATCCACCAGCTGCTGCTTGGAAACCCTATGGGGCAGTTCTACTCTGTCCTATAGGGTTGCTATGAGTCAGAACCAACTCCATGGCACCTAACAACAGCAAGAACAACATATATAAATTATAATAATATATTAATATAAATCTCTCTATATATATTTATACACTTTCCTGATTTTCTTCTCTAGAGAACCCAGCCTAAGACAACATCATTACCAAGTTCCAATTAATTAAGATTTTCAAAGTGCTTTTATAGGCCTGTCTAATCTTTGGCTGAAAGGTAGACTTCGGGAGTGGCTTTAGTTCTGACTTAGCAGGGTGTCCACGGGCCATAGTCTCAGGGGTTCCTCCAGTATCTGTCAGACCAGTAAGTCTGGTCTTTTTTGTGAATTTGAATTTTGT
>NW_004444079.1:2513673-2514852 GCF_000243295.1 Trichechus manatus latirostris | reverse complement strand
CCAAAGTAGGATGTAGAACATTTTCTTTATGAACTGTTATGCCAATTGACCTAGATGTCCCCCAAGACCATGGTCCCCAGCCCTCATCCGCAGAAACTCAGTCCCTCAGGGTGTTTGGATGTGTCGAGGAAGCTTCTATGACGGTGCTGTCTTTGTGCTCTATTATATATATGAATATACATGCTATACATACAACTATGTGTGTAAAAATATCCATAAATTAACCTATATATGTATGTGGGTATACTCTTATACGCCCTCCTTCCCCTATTCAGCATATGTGTCTGCCTACGTATCTGCTTGTAAGTTATTGTTTGTTTTTACTTTTGTTGTAGGGTTGTATATGCTGTAGTATTTACGGTGGTTACCTTTTTTTTTCCTTGTGTTCTTCTAAGTGTCTTCCTATACTCCACTTCTTGATGGGAGGAGTTGCAAAATCACATTGCAAAAATTGAAGAATTGATCCATTTTTGCAATCAATCAAGACCCCAGAGTGAAGGGAAGGCCAGAGAGGTGAGCCCACTATTGATGGTGGACAGCATCACCAAGACATTTGACAATTCAAAAGCTACTGAAAGCATCCTGAAAAATAGCCCAGATATTAAGCTAGGACCCCTGAGGTACGACACCCTTGGAACAAGGATAAATATGAAATATACCAATCTTCACAAAGACTGTAGCCCAATCCAATCAGCTCAAACACTGACTGGATTAAGGCAGTGGTTCTCAAAGTGTGATCTGTGCAGGGCTTTTTCACCCAGATATACTGAATTAGAATCTACATTTTAACAAATTCCCAGGTTATTCTTAAGTATAATAAATTTTGAGAACCACTGCGCTGCTAGTGGTTCTCAGAATTGGTCCCCAACCAGCAGCGTTGGCGTCACCCTGGGAACTTGTTAGAAATGCAACTTTTCAGCAAGGATTTGAACTGGAACAAACCAGTTAGAAGCCCTGGATCTTTGGGCTCCTGGGGCAGGGATGTCAAAACTATCTTCATAATAATGCTAAGATACTATTTGCGTTTGTTACTACATAACATCTTTTATAGCTTACAGCACATAAAAGCCATGGGGGTTAAGCTGCTGGCCTTTTGGTATGAATCAAGGTAGGAGCGTCAAATTGTCTGAGTCATCATTGTATTCTTCACCACTACACACTCAAAGTTAAAAAAAAAAA
>NW_004444079.1:2511676-2512742 GCF_000243295.1 Trichechus manatus latirostris | reverse complement strand
TGGAATAGGTTTATTCCTGTTACTTTAAAATATATTAATAAATAAATATTTGTAAAATTTCTGTTATAATATTCTAATATGACGAATATCAGTAGATATAAACAAAGCTCCTTGGAGCCATCAATAATTTTTAAGAAAGTCAAATGGGCCTGAGACCACTGGATTGAGGTGATCTTCCTCTACACTAACCATCTGCCAGGAGCAAAAGTGATTTCTTTTTGAAGGAAGATATCCTCCAAAGCCTCCAATTATCCCTACAATACTTTATACACAATGTCTGGCACTCAAAAATAAGTAGACACTGAAAAAGACAAGAATTAAGTGGCCATCAAAAAAGATATCAAATAGAAACGGATTCAAAGGGGTCAAGATAATAGAGTTATCAAACACAGATTTTAAAATAACCGTGATTAGCATGTCCAAGAAATCAAATAACCAGCAGAGAATGAAAGCTATAAAAGAGAGCCACTTGAATATTCTAGAACCAAAAAAATATAGAAACTGAAATAAGAACTTAATAGATAAAACACAGATGAGGAAATAATTGAAAGATAATTAAGTTCACTGTTGTCTAAAAAAAGCAAGAACTGATTAAACAAACAAAAAAATATTTATAATAAGTCAGAAAGAAAATTATACATGATAGCAACAGGATAACTAGAGTAATTAAGACTAAGGAACTTGTCTTGTTAAGGAGCTGATATCAATTGTGAAAAGTTTAAGGAATTGATAGAAAAAGAAATAAACATAAGTATGGGTCTTAATAATTAAAAAGCAACCACCGAAATAATTGAAATAGTATATGTATCTTTCAAATAAGCAGTAAAATTTAAAAAAAAAAATCAACCTATCTAATGGAAAGTTGTTCTTATTGTGTGCCGCCAAGTTGATTCTGACTTACAGTAACCCTATATGACAGAGCCCCCACGTGTCTGTCAGTTTGTAGTACTGTGGGGGCTTTCATGTTGCTGTGATGCTGGAAGCTATGCCACCGGTATTCAGATACCAGCAGGGTCATCCATGGCAGACAGGGTTCAGCTGAGTTTCCAGACTAAGACAGACTAGG
>NW_004444079.1:2501615-2503018 GCF_000243295.1 Trichechus manatus latirostris | reverse complement strand
CCTCTAACCGTTTGGTTAGCAGCCGAGTGCATTAACCATTTACACCACCCAGGGACTCCTTTAAAACTCTTAGCAACTAGGAAATGGGAACTTCCTAGCCTATAAGCAGTTTCTTCCCAAAACCTACGGCAAATATCATACTTAACGGTGAAACTTTAGAAACAGTCCCTTTAAATCAGGAATAGGTCAAGAATATATGTTGTAAAAAAAAAAAAAGAAAGAAAGAAAGAATATTTATGTTGTCCCTGTTTCTATTTAACACTAGTTAGGTCCCTGACAGTGGTGTGGGAGAAGAAAAATAAGAGTTAAGGATTGGGAAGGAAGAAATAAAATATATTTGCAGACAACATATCCTACCTTCCATTGGCTAGGCTGATTCTTCTTTTTTTTTTTTTTAATTTTGCTGCTTATTTGAAAAGTAAACATTCTATTTTGATTATTCTGATGGTTGCTTCTTAATTATTAAGAACCATACTTATGTTTATTTTTTTTCTACAATTCCTTGCTTTTCAAAATTGGTTTCATTCCCTTAGCAAGGTAAAATCCTTAGTCTTAAATCCTCCAGTTACCACCCCCATGCTGCCTTCTTCTACAGTTTTGTTTCAGGATTTTTTAACTGGTTAATAATTACAGCAAGCATTTAGACAGTGCTTATTACGGGTGCTTTTCCAGATTATCTCAAGTAGTCTTCACAACAACCCTATGAAGTAGGCACCATAGTTAGGAGAAAGCTGGGGCACAGGGGTTAAGCAACTTGTCCAAGTCACAGAGCTAATAAGCAGCAGTCAGGATTCAAGTCTCACTCCCTCCTCAGGTAAGGTGATTCTAAAGTTCTCTGGGAAAAATAAGCAAAAACAGGTAAGAATTTTTTTAAGGGCAATGAAGTTATTAAAAACTGTAAAACTACAACAACTAAGCCACTGTGTTATTGGCATATGAATAAAAAACATTTAATTGGAACAGAATAAAAAACCAGATACAAGCCCAAATACACGTGAGACCCTGTTGTATGATAACTGTGGCTTTCCTTATTAGCTGAGAAAAAGATGAATTTCAATAAAAGATATTGGGACACCTGGCTAATTGGATCACTATTTCATACTTTATACTGAAATAAATTCTAAGTGGATCGAAATACCTTAATACAAAAAATGTGAAACCTTAAGTACTAGAAGAAAACATAGGATAATTCTTATATCTTGCAGTGGAGAAGGCCTAAGTACAACATAAACCCAAAAGCCATACAAAATACTGATAAATTCTACCTAAAATAAATTTCTATACTATCAAAATCATATGCAGAATGGGTAAGGGTAATGGTTGAACAACATGACGGACATAAGTTAATGCTACTGTACAGGTGAAGAATGTTGAAATGGCAAGTGTTTCGTTACATATATTAT
>NW_004444079.1:2435463-2500120 GCF_000243295.1 Trichechus manatus latirostris | reverse complement strand
CTCTAAGAGATCATGAAAACAGCCTTATGTCCAAAGGTAGTTATTGTAAGTGAGAAGCAGAAACACCCTAGGTGTGCAATAACAGATCAAAGATTAAGTAAACGATGGTGTTCAGTGAATCACAAAGCCATTAACTATGCCTACCTGGTGACAGAAACTAGAGGAATCAAACTGACCCTCTTGAGTTTTTAAAACATGGTTCAAAATGCAGTGCTTTAAAAAAACAGAAAACTACATAGACAGGACAAATGTCAATACATTAAACAAACCCACTGCCATTGAACAGATTCCAACTCATAGTGACCCTATAGGACAGAGCAGAACTCCCCCACAGGGTTTCCAAGGAGTGGCTGGTGGATTCAAACTGCCAACCTTTTGGTTAGCAGCCAAACTCTAAACCACTGTGCCACCAGGGATCTGTACTACATAAAACTAAGCCCAAAATGCTAATAATTATCTTTTGGTGATAGTATTAGACGAAATTTATTCAAACTTCCAGCTTACAAATTTTCTATAATAAACACATTATTTATATTCAGGAAACAAGTACTATGAAGAAAAATGACAGCACACCATAGAAAAGAATATTTTATTGAAACAGTTTCTCAATTAACAATGGAGCAAAGTACAGTCTGACTCAAACCTGTCCAACCAGCCTCAACTGCTAGTGAAGAACTCAAAAACACACAAAACTAGAGGTGGGGGTAGGACCCTTAGGTCCCATTTCTGCCAATGTGGCAAAAAAAAAAAGGTGGGGGGAGATAAGACAGACACAACTAGGACCCCCTTGCCCTGGTAGCTGGAGCGGCAGCCCTGGCTCCTACCACAGACGGAATACTGGAGGACAGGCTCCCTGGGCGTCAGTCCTGGTGGGTAAGGGACCCACCATCCTGGTGGAGCAAAGCAAGCCAGACGGCCTGTCCTCACCCTCATCCTTCACCGCAAGGTCTGCCTCAGAGAGGGAGACCCAGGTGGCATTTCTACACTCACACCATGGTCTCTCCTTCCCCCAGGGTCTTGGGATAAGGGCTCACAGTAGAAAGCACATTTTGGTCAGCCCAGGGGGGTGAGGCAAAGGTTCTGTCTGGGAGGGGCAGAATAGCAGGAGAGAAGGGAACAGGTAGCTCAAAGGGACCCAGGGTACCAGGCTACTGGGAAAATGCCAGTTTTGAGGGTGCCTGCAGGATGCTGGTGCCCCATGCCAGCCATCCACACTGCTTTCCTGGGCCCCACGGTCCACAGGTGGCAGCTTTCCTACCTCTCACTTCCTGGCTAGGTGGCTGGATTCTCTTCTGCACTTTTCTCCCTGCCTACTCTGGCAACCAGGGGGTGGAACATGTGGGCTGGAACTGACCTAGATTTACTTCCAGCCAGTCTGGATGAAAGGGCTCTGGGCAAGGGGCAAAGAGCTGCCCAACCTGCACAGGAAGCCATGGAAACCCATGGGAAGAGAGCTAGATGGGGATGGCAGCTTCTGTAAGGAAAGAGAAGACCTTGGAGGGAAAAGAGAGCAGAAATAGGTCCTCAGACACCAAGCCTGGTAACCAAGGCTCTGTAGACACTGGCTCCCCACAGCCCCTTTGCCAAGTAGGTACCGGACATTTATTTAGTGGAGGGAGAGGACAGGAGGGAGGATGGCCAGGGAAGACGGGAGACTCTCCACCATCCCGCAACATCCTTCCCGCTCCCAGGTCTCAATCAATCACTGCCTGCCATTCTCTCACCTACCCACAGGCAAAGAATGAAGACATAATAGTGATTTTCCCCAAAGTTAGGGCCTGGATGGGAGGGAGCCAGGGGGTGGGATTGGGGAATAGAACAGTTCAGTTTTAACCACAAAAGTACTCCAGAAAGAACGATGAGCTGTCCTTTCCTTTCCCTTCTCCACATGTCCAGCCACAGGTGACACAGAAGGAACTCAGCCCCCCGAGGGCAGGACTAACCCCCCTACCCTCGGCGTACAATAAATAGAGGTGGTGGGAGAAGGGGGTGGGGAAGATGGGGAAACGGGAGGTGGGGTTATAGTTCGTCATTCTTCAAAGTCCGCTTCTGTTCTGCAGGATGCTCTGTCTGCTCAGCTTCTGTCGGGGGGGTGGGGGGAAGGAACGACACCAGGTGAAACAGGTAAACTGGCCCGCTCTTTGCAGCGATCTCCCCCCAGGCTTCCCGGCAGACCCCAACTCTCCCCTCACCTGCTCCAGGACCTCCTAACTCCAGAGGCTCAGCATCTGCTGGTTCAGATCCTGCTTTTTTGGAAGGAACAGGTTAGTCTCTGAGGAAGGAAGGAAGGGCCTACTGGAGGGGTAGGCAAACTTTTTCTGTAAAGACCCAGATAATAAATATTTTAGGATTTGTGGGCTATGTTTGGTCTCTGCATATTATTATTTAAACCACCCTTAAAAAATGTAAAGACCATTCCTAGCTCATGGGCTGTACAGAAACAGTTGTGCCTGCCGACCCCTGGGCTAATGAAATTTCCACATTCCCAACCAGCTTCTCCAACTCACTAGTCTCTACTGTCTCAGGTTCTGAAATGGGCTTTGCATCTTCAGGCTGGCCTGGAGGGAAACCAGGAGTGACATGTAGCCCCAGGAGGGCAAGGAGGCCCTCTCCCAGCCCAACAGAACCCGGAGCCAGGCACCCTGCCCTCACCTGGCGGAGGGATGACCTTCTCCCCCTGGTCACTGGCATTGAGGGGAGGCTCTGCCCGGGTCCCATTCTTGTCCTTGGGCCGGGGCCGGGGCTTGGCAAACTTAGCCTTATTGAGTAGATACTGCACTTCGCGGTCCAGAGCCATCATCTTGGCCTCGATGTCTTTTGAGAGCAACACAGGCTTCTCTGTGGCGGGAAGCTTGGCTTGCTCAGCCACAGTTGTGTTCTTCCAGGCCTGTGGGTGAGACAGGAACAGGGTCAGAGCTGGCCGGGGAGAGAGGCGACATCTCCGTCCCGGATGAACTTGTACCCCCAACCAGCCTCAGGATCCCTCCGTCTTCAATCACTCTGACACCTGGGCCATCAGCCCCATGGGGGTAAGCAGACGCCTCAGCCTGGCATTCAAGGTTCTCCACAAAGGACCCCCAAACACACCTGTCCAGCCCATGTCTTCTTACTCGAGAAGAACTACAGCTAAGCTCCCCTTGAGTGTTCCCTTTCTGCCTCTCCACTTCTGAGCTCTGACTGATTTTGCTCCTCCATGTCTGATGACTTGTGTGGCTATCACCCCTTGTTTGAGACTAATCACATACGACCTCAAATGCAAACATCTCTTGCCCTCCCAACTTAGAGGCTAAGCCAGGTGGCAGGGGCTGCTGTGCCTCCATTTCTCCACATTTCCCAGGCTGCCTAGATGGCACATGGTGCCAGGTAAGTAATTCCACAGAGATTACCCAGGTCTCATTGATGACTTTCTCTAACGTAGCCATCTCCACCTCCGTGAAGATCTGGTCCATCTCTGGGATGAGCCGGGCCCCCCTGGAAGCCAGAGAGGAGACAATCAGCCTAGGAGGGAGAGAGCTGGGGAAGAGGCTTGGGGTGTGGGTGTGTGGCCACGAGTGCAGGGAACGGGAAAAGACATGGTGACGCTAACCGGATGATAAAGTCAGCGCCTTGGCAGGAGTGAATATGAAAGGAAGGGCAAAAGGGCTGCTCACTTGAGGAACATGCTGGAATGGTTGAGGAGGCTATCAAGGGCAGACAGCCGTTCAGGCCACTTCTTGCGCTCTTCCACCCGGAAAAACAGCCCCTGGCATAGCTTCCTCAGCTCAGTCAACTTCTCCTTCAACATCTGATGAGATGGGGGAGTGGCAGCAGGAGCAGGGTTAACGGATGACATGACAGCCTGGACTCAGACCCTTGTCCTTCTTTATGGCCTCATACCCCAGATCTTCTCACACTGTCTGGCCCTCAGAGAGGAAGGAGAATGCTCCCAGTCCACCCTCCCTGTCCTGGGATGGCCCCTCACCACTGTGGTGGCCCCAAAGCCCTCATCCTCCAGCCAGGTGGAAGCGGCGCTGAGTTTCCCAGAGATCTCCTCACGCTGCTCCTCAGTGGACACTTCCTGGTACTCGGGCTGGTACAGCTTGTCCTAGGGAGGCACACACATCACTCATGCACACATTGAGGCTCAAAGAGCCAGCCCTGCCCAAGCACAAGTCCCAGGGAGGGACTCACAGCCTACCGACCTGGGTCTCAAAGATGAAAGCTTCCAAGCTGTTGGCAGCTTTCTCCCGTTCCTGCTTCTGTAGGTCTCGGAGTGTCAAGTCCCGAAGTCTGTGAGGTGATGGAGAGGCAGGGATGAGAAGAGAGGATGTGTTAGAACTCCTGGGTCAGACAGCATCCTCCCTCCCAGGGGCGTCATCCCGAACCCTCACACATGCACACACATGCACTCACAGCCCTTACTTCTGCATGGAACGAGACAGCTCCTCCTCCGGCAAGTCAGGTAGATCCAGAACATCCAGCTCCACTCCAATCTCCTCCACCGTTCTCTGCTTCCGGGCAGGTTTCTGCTTCTTTTCTTCCTCAGGGGCTGGAGAGACACCAGCAGGTCCTGCCTCCCCCTTCTCATTTGGCTTCTAGGAGGGTAAAGACACGGCTGTCCGGAAAAGCCTAGGCCCTTCTACTTTCTTCACAGGGCAGAGCTCCAGGGGATCAGAGACAAACTAGGCAGCTGCTTCCTTAGCCCCTGGGTCCCACACTGGCCTCCCTATGCCCACAGTTCACCTGGGCCTCAGACTTCTCCCCATTTTCTTTTCCTGCAGCCTTTTCTCCATCAGCAGCTGCATCCTCCTTAGGCTCAGGGGGTGGGGGCTGAGAGGTATCCTGCGATGGGGCCTCAGCTTCCTCCTTGAGCTCTGCCTGCTCCCCAGGCTCCTCCTTGCTCCCCTCAGCAGGGCCTTCCTCTTCCTCCTGAAAAACAATCACAGACACACTCACAGGCCAACAGTCACAAGCATAACCTTTGCATCAGGACTGGCCTCAGCAATGCCAGACCCCCTCGGCTGCTTAGAAGTTCACTGCTCAGGACACAGCTGGGAGTAGACAGAGAACAACGGTATGAAGAGTCAGTGAGCTATCTGGACTGTAGCACTCTAGTTGCACAAAGAAAAAAAGTCTGGAGATGACGACACGGGCTTTGGCACCTCTAGTACAGAAAATAGCGCAGAGTCCAGAGGAACATGAGGGAAGTATGGTTAACCCACCATGGGTGGAGAGGGAAGTGGACAGCTACAAAATTCTAGGCAGCTGGCATGTCCACCCCAGCTCCTTGCCTCTGCTGCCACTACATGCCCCCCAGGTGCCATCCTCCATGCTCCCCTGGCTCCATCCTGGGCTCACCTGGACAGTATCTGTACCATTTTCTTTGGCATCTGGTGTGGCACCACCTCCAAACAGGCTGGAAATGGTATTGCCAAGCTCTAGGGGGAAGAAAGCACAAAGATTCAAAAGGGGGCTGCGGCAGTGACTCTACCTCCTAGCCCAAGGGCAATACCTTGCCCGCCTCCCCAAATGCAGACAAGCATATTCTCTCTCTCATACGCGCACGCACGTATATACGTGCTTGTCTTACTGGTAAGAGTGGATTCCTCTTCTGGGCTGTCTTCCACCAGAGTCTCAAATACAGACTCTACCTGAAAACGAGGATTCAAAATGAAGACATTCAGGTGCCCCTGCAGGCTAAGTCACCTTTTCTCCACAAACACCCTGCCCATGGAGGCTTGCGCATGTACATCTGCACGACCTCCAGTCATGCTGCTTGTCTCTCACCTGCCTTCTTGTAAAGGTGCCTAGATCAAGTCACTCACCCCCTTTGGTTAACAGCTGAAGACAGCATTACAGCTCTTCTTTTTTCTCTCCCAGAGCCCACCTCTCTACTTAATGACAGTAAAAGCCATTGTTTCCCAAGATATGTTCTAAAGGACATTAACCCCCCCACCGACTGTTCTTCAAAACCGGGTTCCGCAACCATTCCATATTTCCCTCTGAGAAATTTACAATACCCGTAAGCATTTAAAGGCTACGAGAAGGCCCCTGCCAGATCCCTGGTTAGCTTTGTTTAGACCCAACATATACCTGACTTTAAAACCCTTTTATCACGTTCTAATACCACATGGAACTGGCACTGGGTGAGGCCAGTAGGACCTGACCCTCACCCTGTACCCAGGGTCTCCTGCTCTTACCCTGTCTAGGTTCAGCACACCACTCTCGTCCAGGTTGAAGTGAGCCTTGATGCCCTTGGACTCATAGTCGGGATACTTCTTGAAGCTCTCACCCACGCCTTTTAGCTTCACTGTGGTCAGATTCTGGGAGCCAAATACCCTGATTGTAGAGAAAAGATAAGATGAAAGAGAACTGACCCAGCCCACTTCCACCTCTAGACTGCACAACCTCCAGGCATGAGATGTCAGGGAACCTCCCAAGGAGCTGCAGCGAAGCAGCTCACAAGCCAAGCCTAACCCACAACCTGCTTCGTGTTTCAGTCCTTCAGGTCCCAAAGCCTCCCTCATCCTCATCTTTGGGTCATCTTGCACCCATGCCCCTCCCCCATCCCTGGGACTTCCACCCTGTCCCCCTCACCGAAGATCCTCAGGCCCCAGAAAGCCCAGGTCCCCATAGTTGATGTGAAAGTTGAAATCATGGCTGTAGCGGTTAAAGGTGATAACTTTGCGTTGAGGGTAAGGCCCCATCCGGGAGAAGAGCACACGCTTGTTGTGCTTCAGGCTGCGAACCCCAGGCTCCTCCTCCGTCTCTCTTGTGAACTCCACCTACACGGCAGGCAGGCAGGCAGAGAGAAGACGCACTGGAGAACCAGAGCAGGTTCTGGGGTAAGAATGGGTGGGGAACATCTCTCGGCACAAAGAAAGGGACAGGCTAGGGCAGACAGAAGAGGAAACGACAGCTGGAAGCTAAAGGGTGTGTGTCCCCTGACAGGCAGTCTCACTCACCAGGATGGGGTAGACAACTGCATCCCGGACTATGAACGGCTTCACCTTGAAAGCTTTGCTGAGTGCAGCTGCTTGGTACACAGCCCCCATTGCGGCTGCTTCGTCTGCATTGATGTTCTTCCCTAGCTCCTCCCTGTGAAAGTCCCAGGTTTCAGCACCTGTCCATCCTGGAGCACCCCACCTGTACTCCCTCCCCTCAGTCCTCCAGTTGCCCAGCCCTGGAGCCCTGGCCCCCAGGCAGCAGCCCAGATCGCCCAGCCCCCACACTCACTTGCCCACGGCCTTTAGCAGCACCTCCTGTACTTTGGGTACCCGAGTGGCCCCACCCACCAGGATCACCTGCTCGATCTCATCCTGCACAGGGGGAAAGAACACGGGGTGAGACAGCATGCAGTGAACCTACCTCCTCAGCACTGACTTCCCTTATGTCTCTATTCCCTCCTCCCCACCATCCAACCTCTATCTCACTTGTCTCCTGCCCCCATACCACACACCCCTCCAACTACCCCCTCACCAAACTCATTTCGGCACTCTGGAGAGCCTGTTGCACGGGCCCAGGCACCCGCTCAAACAAGTCCACACATAACTCCTCAAACTCCGCACGAGTCACTTTTGCCTTGAAGTCCACATCGTCCATCAGGCCTTCAATCTGAAGGAAGATGAAAGGTGTCAGGAGTTCCCACCCAGGTCCTGCTCTCTGGGTGCAAGACAGACACTAAGGGACAGATGTGTGGGAGGATGGCAGGAAGAATGCCAAGAGAGGCATGGGTCACACCAGGCACAATCAGCCAAGCTCAGGATGGTGGGGTCCTCCACTCTCTAGATGGGGAATATTTGCCCTCAACGAGTCATCCCTGGACACCTGAGCCATGTGGTCAGCATTGGCACTCAGGACGGTTTTGAGCCTATTGGCCTCACGCAGCAGCTTGGCCATGGCACGAGGGTTCTCCCGCACATCCTTCGAGCTCTTGCCCTTTTGCTGCTCATTGAAAAGCCCAGCCAGATGCTCACGCAGCCGGAGCTCCATCTCCAGGCCCCCCAGAGTGCGGTCAAATCTGTTCAGGAAAAGAAGCAGGGAAAAGTGTGAGGAACACATGGGACTCCATCTACAGAGAAGCCTGACGTCCATCCCCACACGGCACCTTTCCTTTGTTTCAGGGGGCCCTGTTTACCCCCAACACCCAAAGTGTGGAAACACTACCCTCAACTCCCCCAACTGAGCTGACACCTCACTGTAATGGTTCATCTACCCAATCATTCAACAGCATTTACTGAGCACCTCTTGTGGAGTTGTCTCTGGGGCTACGATTGTGAGCAAAAAAAAAAAAAATAGTCGAGTCCCTACTTTTCAGGAGTTTACTACCTAGTCTTCAGACAACCATTTAATGTGAAATCACAACCACCTCATATGTTATATAAAGGAGAGATAAATGATATTATGGGAGCATAGCCAGGGGAAATTTGAGCTATTCAGGGACATCAAGGAATGCTTCCCTGAAAAAGTGATAATACTTAAAACCTGAGGGATGAATTAAGAGTTAACTAGGTGAAGAGAAAAGAACATTCTAGACTGAGGAACGGTCTGTGTAAAGACCCTGAGGTGAGAAAAAGCATACTAAGTTGCAAAGGAGGGCAAGTATTGCTCAGGGTTAGGGAGAAGCTGTAGAAGGATTCAGGGCTAGACAGGTCCAGCTTCATGGGCCAAGGTAAAGGTCTGGAGCCACTGAAGGATTTTTAAAGAAACAGGTGACAACCGGGATTTTGAAAAGAACTCTGACTGCAATGTGGAAAAAGAACTAGCGGGAGGCCACACTGGAAGCAGGTGGATCTTTTGTAATTCTGCAGGTAAGAGGTAATGGTAGGTTGGACTGGGGTAGTAGTGGTTAAGATGGATAGAAAAGGATGTGTTGAAGAAATAAGACAATAAATTACAATACTGAGTCCAGTACAGCTAGACGGTGCCTGGCTACCACTGCTCTGACCTGGATTACAACAGAGGGTTCTGGACAGAGCTGGAGAAGGATGTAGAACAAAATTCTAACACACACACACACACAAAAGACCAGACTTACTGGTCCAAAAGAAATTGGAGAAACCCCGAGAGTATGGCCCCCAGACAACCTTTTAGCTCAGTGGTGAAGTCACTTCCGAGGTTCCCTGTTCCACCAGGGATTGGACGGCCCCATAAAACAAAATGGGACTAATGAGGCACAGCTGTCCAGGGACAAGGACTAGAAGGCAGAAGGGGACAGGAAAGCTGGTGATAGGGAACCCAAGGTTGAGTAAGGACAGTGTTGACATGTAGTGGAATTATTAACCATTGTCATAGAGCAACATGTGTACTAACTGTTTAATGAGAAACTCTTTTGTTCTGTAAATCTTCATTTAAAGTGAGAATAGAAGCACAATTGGAAGAGCGTAGTCAATGTCACTGAACTGTGCATGCAGAAATTTTTGAAATCGCGTATCTTTGGCTATGTATATTTTCACCAAAAAAAAAAAAGGTCGTGAAGGCAGAGGGTTGACATGTTGTGGGGTTGTTGACCAGTGTCATGAAACAGTATGTATACTGATAAAAAACTATTTGCTCTGTAAAACTTCACCTAAAGTACAAAAAAAAAAAAAAGAAATTACAATAGTTATTTATTCTGAGAACAGAAAAAAAAACACAAAAAAACAATGAGTCTGATATGCTACATATGGCTCGCAGCATCATGGAATTCCTCAGAAGGTATATTCAGGGAGTTCTCTGCTTTTCAATCTCCCCCAACTGTCATCCCCACTATCTCCATCTTCCCTTTGCTGTTTAGGAGAGGTACCCCCCAGTGATTGATGCTTTAGCCAGGAGAACATTCCTGCAGGAAGCAGGAAAGTGAGGCACTTTTGCCCTTCCAGAGAAGAAACCTCCGACCCAAAAGTATCTCAGCATGACCCCTCCTCCCAGCACCTGCTTACCCTATGCCCCGAATCTGCAACTGTGGCTGCATCCCTGCCTCCTTAGTCTTCACCGTCTGGTAGGTCACAATGCTGCACACGGTGCTGCCTGCGCCCATGTCGTAGAACATGATATTCTGTAGAGACACCAAGGCAAGGGTCACAGGAACCTCATCCCACACCAGGGTGCATGCTTGCCGACATGCCTGCCTCCAAGGGGTTGCCTAAATCTCAACTTAAAGCAGAAGAGCTCCTCAGGGGCTGAGAGGAGGTAGCTGTTGAATTTTGCCAAAGCCAGCATGTGCAAACAAGATGCAAAATGAGCCAAGTGGCTTACATTCTCCTCAGAATCAGCTGCCCAGTGTGTCTGGTTAGGGCTTCCTGGCTCACCTGGGCAGTGGTGTTGATATCTTTCCGGCGGAAGACACCGTAGCTGAGGGCAGTGGCGGTGTTGTCGTTGATGAGCTGCAGCACTTTGAGGCCAGCCATGCGAGCAGCCTGCAGCACAGCTCGGCGCTCGGCCTGGTTGAAAAAGGCTGGCACGGTGATCACTGCATCCTTGATGGGTTGCTCTACAGAGGACAACAGAACAGGGCTCCCGCCAACTCCGTATCTTAGATGAGGATTTCCCAATCTCAGTACTATTGACATTTTAAGGCAATTATCTGTATGGAGAGCTGTCCTGTGCATTGTAGGATGTTTAGCAGCATCCCGGACCTCCACCCAATAGACACCAATAACACCTCCCCAGTTGCAACATCCAAAAATGTCTCCAGACATTGCCAAATATCTCTGGGAAGCAAAATTGCTCCCATTTGAGGACCACTGCCTTAGACCCTGGGGAACCTGCCTCCACTGGCCCCACCTTGGCCACTCACCTGCAAAATCTTCAGCCAGGGACCGGGAGTAATTGAGAACCATGCTCAGCACCTCCTCAGGTGAGAACTGCAGCTGCCTGCAGGGTGGGAGGGGGGTAGTCAGAGGCAAGAACAGCCAGACACAAGGCAGGAAAATCATGAGCAAATCCAATGAGGAGCCCACCAGGGTTGCCGAGCCCGCCTTCCCTGGAAGAGCACTCACGGGCTGATCTGGAAGTGCGCAGTCTGCCTCTGTGGGTCAATACCCAGCTTGTGCTCTGGGAAACGGGCCCGGTAAAGGGCCACATGGGGGTTATCTGCCTGCTTCCCCAGTAGCTGCTGGAAGTAACGCAGTGTAGCCTTCGGATTTTTGATGGCCTGATAGGCGGTGAAGAAGGAACAGAGTATTAGGTTGCCAAGCCCACCATGGCCTGCTTCTAACATCATAGAGACTGATAAAGGAAAGAGACTCTGGGGTCTACATCATGTCCTCTTCTCTGCCCAGCACTCACCATGCTTGCTGCACTGTCTCCAAAGAATCTTTCATTTTCTTTCAGAGTTACAGTTACTGGGGTTTTCCTCCGTGATTCCCTGAGGAAAAGACATTAGGCCCAAGTGACTAAAAGAGAAGGTTAATGCACTTGCAGTAGGATGAGGACTCAGGAGCCTCGACACCCCCACAATTACTCAGACACCCATGTCTGCTGTGGGCACTAAGATCACACACCCAGTTGGAGCCTAGATGCCCTTTTTCCCTACCCCACAATGGGGCCAGCCTTACTTGTTCAAGACAATTTCCATGGGCACTCCAGGTTTGACAATGGCCACCTTCATGGACTCACTGCCCAGGTCCACAGACATTACTGCCAGCGTGTCTGAAGAGGAAATAGGTTTGTCAATTAACACATCCTCTTCCCCCAACTTCCTGAGGTCCCTCTAATCAAAGCATTATCACTTTTCATGGAAAAGCAAGATAGTAAAAGACAAAGAAGAAAATCCCGGGTGTAGCAACTCAAGAATCCAGAGTTTTCCAACTCAGGAGCCTCATTCTCCCTTCCAACCGTTTATCCCCATCATTTATTCTTCTCGATTCCTCTGGTGGGGTACGCACCACTCAGTGCCAACATGTTTGCCAAGAGCACAGTCATCAAGACCCAAAAGGCTGGCCTCCTTGGCGTCTGCCTTCTGATTGTGGCTGCCATTGTGGCCCTGGAGGAGAAAAAAAAAAAAAACACTTGTAACTGGATGCACTGAATGAAGGAGACAAAACCATGTCCCAGAAGAGAGAAGCTGTAAGAGTCATACCTACTCCATTCTCACCCAGGGCAGAGCAGCCTACACCCCACTCCTTCTTCCTGATGAGTACCACCCACTCTCTAGTCATCCCCAGAAGTACCCACACAAAGGCCCAAGCCAAAGAGTGTAGGGCCCTTGGTTCCACCCTTCCCTAGAGAAGAAACTAGGACAGAAGGAAGGAGACTGGAGCCTTTCGTCCACCACAGGCAATAACTGGAGCACCCTAGCACTGCCCCTGCTGTCAGACACTTGGGGTACGGCCAGGGAACCCCGCCCAGGGTGCAACTATCTCTCCGCACCTGGAGCTCCCTCGCTGGCAGGGAAAGCCAGGCTGGGCCTGGACGGAATTGAAAGATGGTGACTTTCGGGAGGTATGGATGGAAGGGCCTGCCTCCTTCTCCTCATCCCTCCCGGTGGTCTCACCGCGCCCCGCCGCCCACACAGAGGTTGTGCCTGGAGCGCTAAGGCTCGTCACCCGGCAGGTACCGACTACCCCTTGTTCGCCTCAGCCTCACCTGACGAAGGCGGCAGTTTCCACTCCCAGAAACGAGCCCTGACCAACTCCTACCGTGTGTGGGCGCCCCGGGGGCCGAGGTGCGGGGGCCGAGGTGCGGGGGCCGAGGTGCGGGGGCCGAGGTGCGGGGCCCAAAGTACTGGGCTCAAACAGGCCAGCGTCAGTGGGGCCCTCGCTCCCGCTACCGACCTGCCCCCGGAGCTAGCACACTGCCTCCCCACGGGAGGTATGGCTGCCGCCCATCTCCATCCCCACCCCCGCTACCTCTTGCCTCCGTTCCTCTGGTCCCAGCTTTAGGACAAACGTGGCAGCGGACGTACGCACGAGGCCAGCAGCGCACCCCCAGCCCGCGCCCTTCACAACTCCCCTCGGTTTGCAAACTGTTACATTAGCCACCAACCTCTCCGCGGCGTCTCGCGCACCAGCCGGCCCCGGACGCGGCGAGCGCTCATTGGAGACTGAGCTGCCAGGACCTGTGCTGCGCGCCCGGCCCTGCCCCCGCCGCCCCAGCGCGCGCTCCCATTGGGCCACGTCCTAGGCCCGCCCCTTCTCCATCTCCGGCCCATGCCTGGGAGGAGGCGGTGGGCCCTGCGCTCTGGTCGGGGTAAAACCGTACACGTTTGCCTGGGATTGGGCCACGTCACCGGTCCAAAGTGTTACGCTGTCTCCTCCTCAGCGCCGGCCCCGGTCACTCGTGGGACCTTTTTCCAGCCTGGAGCTGGATGCATCCCTGCGGGGCTTGGGGGTGAGTGGTGTCTTGGGCAGGGGATACACGCTCAGTCTCGGGCTGGGACCTCTTCTTTTGGACACCTGGGGAGCTCCGGCCGAAGAATGAAAATGATGGGCGTTCCTCCCCACACCCCCACCGCAGCCAAGCGGAAGAGGCGCTTGCTTGCCGGTTGGTTTTCAACTGCCTTAGGCTTTGGCTAGAAATGAGAGAATGTCGGCGCTTCAGGCTCCGTTCACCCCAACTCCTCTTTGTTTTGTTAAAAGATGTTCACTGATGGGTCGGAGATTACACAATTTATTAGTGGCAGAATTTGGCCTTGACTCTAAGCTCCACTGGTATGAGAGAGTATTGCAAACTGTAAAGCTCTACAACAACGACAAAAACCCAAACCTGTTGCCGTGAGTCGATTCCGACTCATAGCGACCCTATAGGACAAAGTAGAACTACCCCAAAGGGTTTCCAAGGAGCGGCTGGTGGATTGGAACCGCCGACTTTTTTGTTAACAGCCGACCTCTTAACCACTATTCCATCAGAGCTCCTTACAACAACAAAAGACACTTTTATTTGTGAGGCTATATAATTGGTTGAGCATAATGTCTCACGCACTGCCTCATATTTCTGTTCCATTAAATGTTGTAAATCTTCCCTTGCTCCTGTTTCAGTCATCGAATTAAAGCACCTCGGGCAGGTACTTGGCGCTCCTGTTACTTTACAGTTCGGAGCGCACTTTTCTTAAATTTGGAAATCAGTTGTCTTTTTCCCCTCCCTAAATCAACGCCTGGCCTCCCTTCACAGAAAACTCTAGAACGCCCTGGCCGAGCTTCTTTACAGGATCTGTACCTTTCTCTACATTTTTCATTATGTTTAGGGGGAGAAAGTAGTCAGGAGTCTACTGCTAGTTACTAGAGAGAGGTCTGTTTTTCCTTTTACGAACAGTTCCGTCTTGATGTAGTAGAGAAACTGGTAAAAATAGAGCCAGTATTACAGGATAATGCACGTCAATTTTTACCACAATTTACATAAATAATACACGAATGTAATCCTGGAAAAAATTCAAAACATTCTAGATAAAGCTCAGTTTCCTTGACACTACCCCGTATTTCTTCTGGAGTAGCTTATCAGTTTGGTGTGTAACCTACTGGACCTTTTTTTCTGCATTTACATATAGGTGTGTGTCTCTCTAGAAACGTGGGTTTTGTCTTTTTTTTTTTTTTTTTAAACCATAAGATGTTTATCCCTATGTGGTGTTTGCAACTTGCTTTTTTATTTTGTTAAGAATATATACAGCAAAACATACACCAATTCAACCATCTCTACATGTACAATTCAGTGACATTGATAATATTCGTGTTATGTTCCTCATTAACATAAGCTAACTGCCCCCTAAGGTTCTATCTAATCTTTCGAGTTGCTGTTGTCACTTTGATCCCATATAGTTCTTAAAAAAGCATAATGCTCAAGGCAGACATTTTTTACTAGTCAAGCTAAACTGTTGTTTGATTTTAAGAAGACTTCAGGGGATATTTTTGGTTCAAGTTTTAAATATTATCTTAGGGTAATAGTTGCAGGGATCATCCAGCCCCCTTGAGCAACTTGCTTTTTAAAAAACAAATGAAGCATTTCCCATGTCAGTGTGCAAAGATTCACTTCATTGTTGTTTACTGCTGTAGAACGTTCCATAGGATAGGGTTTGTTTAGCCATGGACATATCAACGGTCAAGCTCAGTTCCACAAAGATTTTTTTCCTCAATAACTGACTACTTTTGGCCAACTATCCAGTAGATTCTTTCTATCCGTTTCTAACAGAAAGTATAGATTTTAACACTTCCTGGGCCCCTGTGATATGCAAGCACTATGCTAGGTGCAGGGCTTCGAACTGGTTCCTATCAGTTTGAACCCCTGCTGAGAATCTGTGTTTCTACCCCACATACACTGAATCAGAATCTACATTTTAACAAGATCCTCGGATGATTCTTCTGTATAATAAATTTTGAGAACCAGAATTGGTCCCTAACCAGCAGCATTCGCATGGCCTGGGAACTTGTTAGAAATGCAAATTTTCAGCAGCAGTTTGAACCAGAAACAAATCGGTTGGAAGCCCTGTCTAGGTGCTGGGAATCCAGGGGTGGGGATGACCTTGTCCCTGCTCTCAAAAATCAGTCTGATGGGAAATAAATATGTTCATGGCTTCATACACTTATTAAAAACCTATTTAATGATTGCAGATTCGGAGACTAAGAAAGAGTCCCGTTTCTTAGAGAGCTCCCACCCCCAGCCTACCCTTGGTGGGAGCACAGTTTTGCCGAAGCCATGGGTGAAGCAACTCATGCCTGAGACCTGGTATCTGTCCCCCTGGGAGGTGCAGCAGGTGCCAGTGCTCTGGGGAGTCACCTGTTTTGTTCTCTGACCAGAGAGAAGAGTCAGTTTCACAAGAACACGTTGTAGAACAATGGGAAATTTTAAATATAAAACACCTGACGTATATTGATCTAGGCAGCTGAATCCACTAATTATTGTTCAGAATAACTTGTTAACATCATTGAAGACCACACCCCCTCCTCCACAATGTGCAGAAACCCAAGAGAAGAAAGTTGCTGTTTTGCAGGACACATGCCAAAATGACAGAAGATTAAAATGAACACATCAGCAAGGGCATATGCATACCTTATAAACCATGCAAATTATGTGATGGGCTGGAGGCAGTGTTGATCAGGGAGAAGAATATGATAAATTAATCTGTCACCCAGCAATCCCATTCTTAGGTGTATACCTAACAAATGCATACGTATGTTTACCAAGAGATTGTATCAGCTTTGTTCATATCTCTAAATTGCCCATTAACAGTTTGATAAATAAATGGTGATAGATGGACACAATGGAATGCTATACAGCAATGAGAATGAATGGTCTATTACATGCAATGACCTAAATGAATCCCACAAACATATTACTCAGTGAAGGAAGCCAGAAGCCAAAGAGTATATACTGTATTTCACTTACGTTTACAAACAGGAGAAACTAAGCTATAGTGATAGAAGTCAAGATGGTGCTTACCCTTGCAGGGAGGTGGGGTGTAGAAGAGGGCATAAGGCTGGCTTCTGGGGTTCTGGCAATGTTCTGTTTGCAATGCTGGTTGCAATGACTTTGTCCAGTTTGTGAAAATTCAGTGGGCTGTAGTATGTGCACTGTTTTGCATGTATGTTATACTTCAATAAAAATTTACAAATTATTTTGTCTTTTATTTTTATTGCTTATTATTGTATATCTCATACAAGACTTGAGGGTTTGATTTTGTTGTAACCCTAGGCAGGGGGAAAGCCTACTTTCAGCAGACGAAGCTGCACCAGGATGTTTTTTCTATAACAATATTTTTAGAATTACAAACGAAATAGTTAATGAAGAAAACTGGAAAAACAAAAAAGAAGAAAATAAAAACTACCCACAATTCCATTTTTCAGATTAAATCACTTTTAGCATTATGACGAATATCAATCGACATACATGCTTTAAACTTTAATGGAGATAATACTTTGTAACCATTTTTCATTTAATTTATTGAGAACATTTTCCTATGTCATTTTTTTCCTCTTCAAGGTTTTCAGTGGTATAGAATTATAGCGTAGAAAAAACAAAAAACCCATTGCCGTCGAGTCAGTTCTGACTCAGAGAGACCCAACAGGTAGAACTGCCCCATAGAGTTTCCAAGGAACAGCTGGTGGATTCAAACTGCTGACCTTTTGGTTAGCAGCCAAGCTCTTAACCACTGCGCCATGAGTGCTCCTATAGCACAGATAAGTACAATAATTTACCAAAATTACTATTGATAATTAGGTTTTCTTTTTCTATTATACAAGGTGAATGGATACTTTTATTGATAAATCTTAACAAATCTCTCCCTTATAATCCACTTGGAATAAGTTCCTAAAAGTGGAAATGCTGGCTTAAAGTGTGTTGTTACTTGCTGTGGAGTGGATGCCAACTCATGATAACCCCATGTGTACCTTCCTGTTTTTAGACTTTTGATACATATTGTCAAATTGCCTTCCTTACCAATACATACTCTCCAACAGCAGTGAATGACAGCCCCTGAATCCTTAATGACACTAGAATATTAATGCATATTTAAAGTCTTGGTACATATGAATTTGAGTACAATATGGGGAGATAAGACAAGCTCCAGCAGAAAGGATTGGAAGCATTTCCCAGTTTGCACTGAAGTCAGGATTATTATGTGCTAAGAAGAGATGGAAGACTTTTAAGGTTTTTGAATTCTGTAACTTCATGATCACATAGATCACTCACACTTATTAACAAGTTAATTGACTTAAGTATTCCTATATATATATATATATATATATATACGTATACGTATATGTATATTGAGCATCCACAATACAGGGCTCTGGATTTGGACTGACCTGGGTTTGCCTGTGAACTCATCTTCCTACCTATGTGACTCTAGGCAAGCTGTTTAGCTTTTGGAGCCTCAATTTCTTTATGGAAAGAGGCACGCTAAGATGTGCCTCACAGGGTTGGTGTAGAAGTTAAAGGAGATAAAGTGCTCAGCACAGTGCCTGGGGCATACTACGCACCAGAAATATATTAGTTAACTTCATATTGTTTTTGTTATTAGACAGAGAAATCACTAAAACATGGGGACTACTGCCACGTTAAAAGCTTGGTTAAGTGCCTTGCCATGTTCGTGACAAATTTACATTCCCTTTTGTAGGCCAGATTTTCACAGTCACTAATCAGCTAATTTCTTCTTTGGTTTCATGTTAGCTGTGGAGTCCTGGGTTCTCTGCATTGTAAAACATTGGAGTTTAGACTGAGCTTCTTGCTCCTAAGGTGGAAACTGATGCTACCCCTTTTGGGGGGCTAAGAGAAAAAACCCAGACTTTTCAGCATTCTGGAAAACGGTTTCTACCCCGAAAGCCAGATGAGAAAAGAAAAAGTTGATACAAAATGAAATTTTGCATCTGGAACAAGAAGTGTTTCTGTTTAGCTCCAAGGGATATGACTGACATCATGGGTAACAGTTTGCTGAAGGGGAAAAGAGAGAGCATTGCAAGACCACTCTTGGTTCTGAGCTGTGACCTCTTTAATTTCAAACTAAAGACTTGAATTGCTTTATCTTTAGTACTTTCATGACTCAAGTTCTCAGTATGTAGAACTGTACCAAAATTTGTACACACAGTTTTCTGTGTAGTATGCCTGCCTATCTTCCTCACTATACT
Organism: Trichechus manatus latirostris; assembly: GCF_000243295.1. Classification (NCBI taxonomy): domain Eukaryota; kingdom Metazoa; phylum Chordata; class Mammalia; order Sirenia; family Trichechidae; genus Trichechus; species Trichechus manatus. Next base: position 2,481,608 of record NW_004444079.1, on the reverse strand, counting down.
GATGTTCAGGATTCAGGTAAGTAAAAGACAAATCTGGTGTGTGTTCTGACAAGTGTAGCTTAGCTTCATACCTCAGCAAACCACCTAATTAGAGGTTAGAGGACTCTTGTTTTATTTCCAAAGATCTTTGATGTTTTTGCCCAGAGAGAGTCACCTGAACCTCTTTGAGACTTGGTTTTCTCATCAGATAATGACACCTCTTCTGCAGATGGCTGCCAGGAAGATTCCATGAGAAGTGAAAGCACTTTGTTAGATGTAATTTGCTACATGAAATTAAGGGCTTGTTACTATCAGTCCTTTGTATGTCTATCCCTTATAGCGGTGGTTGGGCTCCCTAAATGGCAAAGACCATATCTAGTTCGTGTTATTATTCTGGGCATCTAGTACAGTCCCAGGCATAGCGAGTGCTCAATACTTATCTGTTATAAAGAGGAACAGAATGAAGGTAGTAAGTCCAAAGAGGGGCTGTGGCAGTAGGGTGGCTCCAACGGCCCAATCGTCAATGAGAAGACTCAGTCCCTACAGGCTGAGTCAGATTCAGACACCAGAAGAAAGGCTCCAGGCCTCTACCATTGGACAGTAGGGGGAGCACCCACGTCAACAACAAAGATGCCACTCTATCTGCTGTTCACGTCTCTTTTTTCTTTCACACATCTTCTTTCAACATGTATTGTTCATAGTCTTAACTGACATGTTAACATATTATCTAAAAACTCTGATGAATAAGTGCAGGATATGCTCAACAGGTGAAAGTGGGTTCAATCTTCTTCCCATCCATGCTTCTGCCCATGAGTGGGATCCTGAAACAGTTCCAATCCTTGTGTGACAAAGAGGAAAGAAAACTGAGCTGAAGTCAGGAAATCTGTGTGTCTGGTGGTGGTGGCTAGGTGGTTTCCTCCCCTCATTTACCTCATCAGACAAATGGATTCTACCTTCCTGTCAATCAGACTGAGGAGAGGAGAGGATGAGAGGAGAGTCATTCCTGCAGTTATTCCTTCAACCAAACATGGAGCCTTTATTAGGCTCTGTGAGGCCTAGTTCATGGTAAACAGGACACAGTCCCTGCTCTCCAGGAACTTGGGGGCTGGTGGGAATAAAGAATATAATATTCTGAATATAAAAAGTTCTGGGGTGTGGTGAATGTTTTAATCTGTATATTTTCACCACAAAAAAAAGAAAAGTTGTGGGGGAGGGCGTGTAAAAATAAACTTCAGAAATACTAACCAATCACATAACCACTTTTTCGTATGTCCATGCCAACTCAAAAATGACTCTGTCACTCCTACATATAGTTCCTTGTGGCATGCAAACAGCAAACCTACAGTTGTCCACGAGGACAGCTCCTGTTTGTACATAAACTCAGGTTTATCCAGAGTTGGGAGTGGAGGGTGGCCATGCAATATCTTGGGCACCTGTCACTCGTTAAATAATTCAGTTCTCAAAGCTGCCACTTCCAGGCTTTTTGCTCTGTTCTGCTATGTCCCAATACCTCCCATTATGGAAAATGGTGGCGGGGGGTGGGGGGGGGGAAGGAGGCCCAGGGTCTTGGGAGTCCGGTTCCCATCAACATTTCTCAGCTTCTTTAAGAAACATGTTTTGAGTGTTTATTACACGCAACAAGCTCTGACAAGGGGACACAATAAGAACAATTAATTATAGTTCACAACCTGGCGGCAGACACAAACTTCTAATTTTATTTTTTCTCTCCTACAGCTGAAAAAAACGGTTCTATATACTTTGTTTAATTTATGCCTCAAAACGGCCCTATGAGGTCAGAACATACTTACTTAGGTCCAGTGGGTTCCAGTTCACAAAGCGCGTGACATTCGTTATCTTGATCCCTCACATCCAGCGTATTTTATAGAGGATGAAACCGACGTTCAAAGAGGTGAAGGATTGAGCTCTTAAGCATTTTAGCCAGTGCAATTACAGTAAATCAAAACCAAACCCGTTGCCATTGACTCGATTCCGACTCATAGCGATCCAGTTACAGCAAAATCCGGCAAATTCGCAAACTGCAGAGCGAGTGGTGGGCGGGGAAGCCGCCGGAACGTGTCCCCGCCCACTCTCCCAGCACCGGGGGCTGTCAACCCCTTCGCCACCTCCCCGAAACTCCGGAGCGCCTGCGCGCCCAGGCTCCAGGAAGCCGTCTGGACAGTCGGCGTCCTCAGGGTCACGTGATCCACCGTCTCCTCTCACGTGACATCTCTCTAGGAGACTGGGGCCCTCGGCCAAGATGGCGGCCTACCTGCAGTGGCGGCGCTTCGTTTTCTTCGACAAGGAGGTCGTGAAAGAGCCGCTGGGGAATGATGGAGCCGCCCCTGGGGCCGCGCCTGCCTCTGGACCCGCTGCTTCCAAGTTCCTTTGCCTCCCTCCTGGCATCACTGTCTGCGATTCAGGCCGAGGGAGCCTAGTCTTTGGAGATATCCTTCCTCTGGAGCTGTCTCTTCCCTCCCCGGATCCTTGAAGAGATCCGGCTAGATGGAGTCTGTCGGTCAGAGGGGTTCGTGTTACGTGCCACTTTCCTTTAGCGGGGCGTCTGGTGCTCCTTCTGTAATTTGAGGAGAGAAGGAAGAAAGTCCATTCTAACTTGTTGCCAACTGAGCAATCCTGGGCAAGTCATTTACTCTCTGTTTCAGTTTCCTTGGAGCCCTGGTGGCGCAGTGATAAAGAGTCAGCTGCTAACCAAAACGTCGGCAGTTCAATCCGGCAGCCGCTCCTTGGAAGCCCTATGGGGCGGTTCTACTGTGTCCTATAGGGTCGCTATGAGTCGGAATTGACTCCATGGCAACGGGTTTTGGCAATTTCCTTAGCTGTGAAACGGGTGTAAAATGCCAATTTGATAAGATTATTTTAAGGACCAGCCAAAAAAAGGGATGCAAGTTGGTTTTAAAAGATGAAGATGTAAGATGTCATTATCTTCCCTCCCAATATTGTGGGCAAGGAAGTGAGACAGGAATTTACTGCTTTGTGCTTCAAATTGCTGCTGCGAAACTCCGGCCTTCTTTCTCACTTTTTTTTTTTTTTTAAGATAGGGAGGCCCACGTGATGATATGTGGAAAAATTCTTGAAAATTTTAAAGAGCAGTATGAATGTTAGTTGTTATCTGGGTTCTGGTCTAAATATCTCTCCTTGTGAAGGAGACTCCTTGACTACTCTGCACATATGGAAGGCCAGATCTGGTTCCTGCCCCGCTCCCTACAGCTTACCAGCTTCCAGGCCTACAAGCTACGGGTGACCCACCTGTACCAGCTGAAGCAGCACAATATTCTAGCATCTGTTGGTGAGGATGAAGAGGGCATCAACCCCCTGGTGAGTCTCAGAAAGAAAACAGGAAAGACCTGGCAGCCTGGGAATGGTTGGTTGTTGGAGGATTAGCATTTACACTCCTGAGATTGGTCCACAGGTAAAGATTTGGAACCTGGAGAAGAGAGATGGTGGCAATCCTCTCTGCACTCGAATCTTCCCTGCCATCCCAGGAACAGAGCCAACTGTCGTGTCTTGTTTGACTGTTCATGAAAATCTCAACTTTATGGCCATCGGTAAGTAGAAAGAAGGCAAAGCTAGCACTCCTAAATTCTTTATAGATTTCCTTCAGAGTTGCTTCTGTAGCTCATCTTCTTTGTTTTCATGAGACCATTAGTACTGAACTAAGGCCTTTGAGGTTTTAAAGTTTGGAGTGAGAAGGCACTTAATTTTGTTCTTTGAAAAAGAGTAAAAAGTGGATTTCAGTTGGATCTTCATTGGAGACGTTTGGTATGAGGAGAAAGCTTGTCACTTCTAATGAGTGCCTCAAATGGTCTTTTTTCCATTTGTGCTTCCTGGTCTTTTCAACCTCACTGAAGTGCTATTTCCTGCTCTCCTACAGGTTTCACAGATGGCAGTGTTACATTGAACAAAGGAGACATCACTCGGGACCGGCATAGCAAGACCCAGATTTTGCACAAGGGCAACTATCCTGTCACTGGATTGGCCTTCCGCCAAGCAGGAAAGACCACTCACTTGTTTGTTGTGACAACAGAGAACGTTCAGGTATGACCAGGGCCTCCACTGTTAGCAGGCAGGAAGGGCTTCTCCCATTGCTCAGGGTTCTAATGTAAGGAACTGACAGGAGAGGTCGGATTCTTAAATTTTCATTATATAGCCTTGAATCATTTTCCCTGCGTAGTATCTTCATTTTTTCACTTTGGAGACTGGGAGGAGTTAGAGTTAGGAAAAGAACTCTGGGGTTATAGTAGAAAGACCTGAATTTTTTTCACCTAACTAAGTTAAGTGATGTTGAACAAGTTGCTTTACGTCTCTGGTTCCTGGTGTTCCTAATTTATAACGGAGCCCTGGTGGTGCAGTGGTTAAAAGCTCGGCTGTTAACCAAAAGGTTGGCAGTTCAAATCCACCAGTCACTCCTTTGAAACCCTATGGGGCAGTTTTGCTCTGTCCTATAGGGTCACTATGATAACAGCCTACAAGGTACTGCATTGGGCAGATCTGCTGCAAAAGACCTCTTTAAAGTGTTAAAAAGCGAAGATGTCACTTGCGCCTGACCCAAGCCATGGTATTTTCAGTCACCTCGTATGCATGCGGAAGCTGGACAATGAATAAGGAAGACTGAAGAAGAATTTATGCCTTTGAATTATGGTATTGGCGAAGAATATTAATATACAATGGGCTGCCAGAAGAATGAACAAATCTGTCTTGGAAGAAGTACAGCCAGAATGCTCCTTAGTAAGGGAAGGGAGGATGGTGAGATTTTGTTTTATATACTTTGGACATGTTATCAGGAGGGACTAGTCCTGGAGAAGGACACCATGCTTGGGAAAGAAAAAGGTCAGCACAAAAGAGGAAGACCCTCAACAAGATGGATTGACACAGTGGCTGCAACAATGGGCTCAAACATAGGAACGATGATGAGGATGGTGCAGGTCTGGGCAGTGTTTCATTCTGTTGTACATAAGGTCTCCATGAATTGCAACCGACTCGATGGCATGTAATACACGCAGCACTTTCTCAGGAATATTTTTTGGATAAAACAGTAAAAGGTTATTGTTTTCTCTTACATGCAGAATTCCTGTACTAGGTAGTGGTAGTATATAGAGAGGATGAAAATGTGGTCCCTGCTTATATTTAATGGATCCAAAACCAGTTGCTGTTGAGTCTGTTCTGACTCATAGTGACGCCCCATGTATGACAGAGTAAAACTGTGCTCCATAGGATTTTTCGGAAGTAGATCACCAGGCCTTTCTTCTGAGGAACCTTTGAGTGAACTCGAACTTCCAACCTTTTGGTTAGCAGCTAAGTGAATTAACTGTTTGCACCACCCAGGGACTCCTATATTTAATGGACAGGAATGGGTGATGGAGAAGGTGAGCAGCCAGGGAAAGTCTCAGAGTGCTGAGAGGAAAAAGAGAGCCAGTATGGAGATGGGAATCCCTTTGTGAAGGATTAGATCCTCAAAGGAAGCCTGTTAATCCCTTTCTTGTTTCTTGCAGTCGTATATAGTTTCTGGAAAGGACTACCCTCGCATGGAGTTGGACACCCATGGCTGCGGACTGCGCTGCTCGGCCCTAAGCGACCCTTCTCAGGACCTGCAGTTCATTGTGGCCGGGGATGAGTGTGTCTACTTGTACCAGCCTGATGAACGTGGGCCTTGCTTTGCCTTTGACGGCCATAAACTCATTGCTCACTGGTTTAGAGGCTACCTTGTCATTGTCTCTCGTGACCGGAAGGTTTCTCCCAAGTAAGGACGCCAGAGAGAAGGGAAAGGGAGGGGGCTGGACTTGTTCCCCAGAATTCACTGGATTTTAAAATCCTAATGCCTGGATCCTGCCAATCTGCTATAATTGGACGTAGTTTTTACTGAAAAATGTGTTTTTGTGCAGCAGACATTTGCTGAGCAGCCCTGGTACGCTAGGAGACTACAGGGAATTTTATTACTATTTTTGACACTTTAGTCAAAGTAAATTGGGCAGAGGAACAAGAGGTTGAATAGTGGAGAAATTGAAAAGTGCTGGGAAGTGCAGGAGAGGGTACTTTTTTCCAGAGCAACCTGAAAGGGGGGACAGGGTGAGCATGCTGCATGATGGACGTCCTCCCTGTCGGATGTTGGTTTGTTTTCATTCAGTACCAGGCACAGTGTCTTACGCATAGCAGGTGCTGGGTGATGATGTGTTAAATGAACAGTTAACTGAATATACTTAATATTTTAATCGACTGCCTGCGTTAATTATAGGATCCTAAAGGGTAAAGGCAGGTCGTGTGTTCTCTTACAACTTCCAACACACTGCTGCATATTATGGATGAACTTCTGGAGGGGCCAAAGAGTTGATTTGTTCTGGGTAGAATGGGCAGCACCAGCATTGTCATGAGAAAGGAAATAAGGGGAGCTGAGACAGAGGTGGTACAAATGTCTGGTGCTTTTTCTTTCCCACACAGGTCAGAGTTTACCAGCAGGGACTCACAGAGCTCTGACAAGCAGATTCTCAACATCTATGACCTGTGCAACAAGTTCATAGCCTATAGCACCGTCTTTGAGGATGTAGTGGATGTGCTGGCTGAGTGGGGCTCCCTGTACGTGCTGACGCGGGATGGGCGGGTCCACGCACTGCAGGAGAAGGACACCCAGACCAAACTGGAGGCAAGGCCACCAGGTCCCCAGAGCTGGCCACAGACACCTGGAGGAAGCTGCAGGAACAGGCTCCCCAAGTCACCTTGGCCGGGGTGTTTCCTCCCCTTTGGGTCACAGCCTTATTCAGTCTCTTAGGGTAGGATTACAAGGTAAAAGGCCTGGGATAGGTCTAGAAGGAAGTAATGGCTAGCAGCCAGAGCCCGCTGTTGGGGTCATCTTTGTCTGCAGAGGACTTTGTAAGGTGAAGTGATACTGGTCTTGGGGGAATCTAGGAGGTTTTAATCTGTCTAGGATCTAGCTTAGATTGGCACTCCAGGGCTGTCTGGCTTGTGTGTTGTGGACACGTTTTGGGAAGTGTCTTCTCAGGACTGCATCTACCAATTTTCTAATCTCTCTCCCCTTGTAGATGCTGTTTAAGAAAAATCTATTTGAGATGGCAATTAACCTGGCCAAGAGCCAGCACCTGGACAGTGATGGGCTGGCCCAGATCTTCATGCAATATGGGGACCATCTCTACAGCAAGGGCAACCATGATGGGGCTGTCCAGCAGTATATCCGGTTAGTCTGGAAGTGCTTCAGGATAGCTTTGAATGCAGGGACAGGCAGACAGACAGGCTAAAACCTGTCTCTTGGTGCAGGGAGACTGTTCTTTTTATTCTGCAGAAACTTTGATTCCTCAGAATGAGAGGATAAGATACCTAATTGGAAAGGGAATGTTTATATGACCAGTACGCAAATGAGCTGATGAATACTTCTTATTTTAAACTTTAGTTTGGTCTTTGTTAATATTCATTATGACCTAATTCTTTAAAGAGAAAAGGGTATTCATATTTTGATCCCATACTTCCTTCTCTTGGTACTGTTTCTTGGAATTTCCTGCCCTGTTAAGAGTTTTAGGAACTCTAACCTCTTTCCCAGATTATCTAAACTTCCTCTCTGCAGCTAAGTTTAAGAGCCAGTGCTCTGGAGCCTTGCTCCTCAGTGTGGTCCACACTCTGGTAGCATCAACATCACCTGGGAGCTTGTTAGAAATGCAGAATCTAACAGGAACAGAATTTGTGTTTTAACAAGATCTGCAAGTGATTCCTGTGCCCATTAAAGTTTGATAAGTACACTGATCCCAATGACATCTGATGCACATGTCTCCCTAGAACCATTGGGAAGTTGGAGCCATCCTATGTGATCCGCAAGTTTCTGGATGCCCAGCGCATCCACAACCTGACTGCCTACCTGCAGACCCTGCACCGGCAATCCCTGGCCAATGCTGACCACACCACCCTGCTGCTCAACTGCTATACCAAGCTCAAGGACAGTTCGAAGCTGGAAGAGTTCATCAAGGTATGTATGGGGTGGGGTGAGGGGGGATTCCTGGAGAGCCCTACCGAGCATGAGGTGGCTCCACCAGGGCCGGCCCGTCTTCAGCAGGATACAGGGAGATCTGGGGACCAGGACCCACTACTCTATAAACTGAAAAGAGGAACAGCTGTCACTGCTGGTTCTCTCCCATCTCTCCTCTTGTTTTATGATGCCAGCCTTCCCATGATAGCCAATCCTGGAAGTGGCATTGGGGAAGCTCTGTGTTTCCAGAGGAATCCCTGTAAAGGTAGAGGAAGAGGAAAATCTCTGGATTTTAGTCAGAAACTTTCTGAGAGGCAGGATAACAATGTTTTAAAAGCAACTCTGGAACCAGACTCGTTGGGTTTGAATCTGGGCTCTGCCACTTACTGTCTCTGTCATCTTGATCAAGTCACTTCATATCTTTCAGCCTCAGTTTTGTCACCTGCAAAATGAGAATAATAATAGCCCTTACTAATAGTTGGTTTAAAGATTAAGTGAGTTAAGTATATAAAGCACCAGATCCATAGAAAGAGCCGTGTAAGTGTTTGATGTTGTTATTAATACAGTCTTTATTAGTAAGAATCTGGTCTTTCAGACTCAGCTGCATGTTTCTTCTCCCTTCCCCAACCACAACCTCTATGCAAATGACTTTGTCTTATGTTTCCCTGGCAGACGAAGAGTGAGAGTGAAGTGCATTTTGATGTGGAGACAGCCATCAAAGTCCTCCGGCAGGCTGGCTACTACTCCCATGCCCTCTATTTGGCTGAGAACCACACCCATCACGAGTGGTACCTGAAGATCCAGCTGGAGGACATTAAGGTAGGTGGCACTCTTGACTTGGGCGGAGCCCTGTTCTTTCTCTAGGATGTTCTTTTCTTTGGGATGAGGAAAGTGCTTCTTGGTGGGTGAGCTAGGAGTGTGAGCTTACTCCACCCTTTACCTCTCCACAGAATTACCAGGAAGCCCTTCAGTACATCGGCAAGCTGCCTTTTGAGCAGGCAGAGAGCAACATGAAACGCTATGGCAAGATCCTCATGCACCACATACCAGAGCAGACTACCCAGTTGCTGAAGGGACTCTGTACTGATTATCGGCCCAGCCTTGAGGGCCAAAGCGAGAGGGAGGCTCTGGGCTGCAGGGTGAGGCCTGTGGAAGAATAGCTTTTGGACAGCAAGGATCACCTTAGGGGCCCTGTGGGTATAGAGCTCACTCACTCAGTCTCCACTCTCCTCCCTTGCCATCCTAGGCCAACTCAGAGGAGTTCATCCCCATCTTTGCTAACAACCCGCGAGAGCTGAAAGCCTTCCTGGAGCACATGAGTGAAGTACAGCCTGACTCACCCCAGGGCATCTATGACACACTGCTTGAGCTACGGCTACAGAACTGGGCCCATGAGAAGGATCCACAGGTGAGGCCCTGCAAGAGCTACAGGAAATGCTGGAGAAAAGACAGTTCTTACTTGTGGCTGCCTTCTGGTGCATTCCTTAGGAAAGACTAGTAACACCCTACCCTTGGGAGCTAGATGATCTTTAGGGGCTAAATGATCCTCAGTGAAGAAGAAATTGGACTGAGGGAAAGAGATAGTTGACTTGTGATTTTTCCCTATGCCCAGCAGCTCTACCCTCCTTCTTCCCAAGGTCAAAGAGAAGCTGCACGCAGAGGCCATCTCCCTGCTGAGAAGTGGGCGCTTCTCTAATGTCTTCGACAAGGCCCTGGTCCTCTGCCAGATGCATGACTTCCAGGATGGTGTCCTGTACCTCTATGAGCAGGGGAAGCTGTAAGAATGTGGGGACTTCCAGGGCACGGGGAGGGGATCCAACCAAGTCTCCAGGGACAGCCACTGAGGTGTGTTCTTGCTCCGGCCCCAGCTTTCAGCAGATTATGCACTACCACATGCAGCATGAGCAGTACCGGCAGGTGATCGCCGTGTGTGAGCGCCACGGGGAGCAGGAGCCCTCCCTGTGGGAACAGGCTCTCAGCTACTTTGCCCGCAAAGAAGAGGACTGCAAGGAGTATGTGGCAGCTGTCCTCAAGCATATCGAGAACAAGAACCTCATGCCACCCCTGCTAGGTACTTGGGAGGACAAGATGAGTGGGTGGCAGGCTGCTGACAATCAGAGGCTCTGGGGCAGGGGCCCCTCAGCTCTGTCTGAGGGTGCTGTTGGCTCATTGTGTCATTTCCTCCCGGACCCTAATTTCAGTGGTGCAGACCCTGGCCCACAACTCCACAGCCACCCTGTCCATCATCAGGGACTACCTGGTCCAAAAACTGCAGAAACAGAGCCAGCAGATTGCGCAGGACGAGCTCTGTGTGTGGCGGTACCGAGAGGAGACCACCCGCATCCGTCAGGAGATCCAGGAGCTCAAGGCCAGGTACTTGGTGTCTGGATCTGTGGAGGGGCCCTTGGGATAACCTCATTCTTCACAGGTGTTATTACATACTTTCCACAGACAGTATTGTTGAAATGTGAGGAACAATTTCTTCATTCCACAAATATTTACTTAGTCTCTCTTATGCCCTAAACACTGTTCTGAACAACACAGACAAAAAGCCTTTCTTTCTTGGAGCTTACATTGCAGAGGGGGAGACAGACAATAAACACGTTAAGTAAAATACATAGTATCTTTGGTGGTGGTAAGTTCTAAGAAGAAAATTAATTGGGAAACGGGATGAGGAGTGCATGTCTATATTATGATTTACCAAAAAAAGCCCAGGAAAGGCCCCACTGAAAGGATCAAATCTGAGTAAAAGACCTGAGAGACAATTTAATGGCAATTGAGAAAATTGAAAGAGAAACCGAAATATCCCCCTGGGTTACGTGGACTTGCTGTGAGCAGGCTGAGACTCCAGGTCCCTTTGAGTGGTAAGATGGACAGAGCCCGTGGTTCCTTAGTGGGGCCCTGTCCTCGGTGACTCCAGCTGCCTTGTCCCTCCACTTGGCTCTTGGCCCTGCCCTCACTGTTGGCCACTCATTGCCTGTCTCCCTTGCCTGTAGTCCAAAGATTTTCCAGAAGACCAAGTGCAGCATCTGTAACAGTGCCTTGGAGTTGCCCTCAGTCCACTTCCTGTGTGGCCACTCCTTCCACCAGCACTGCTTTGAGAGTTACTCGGAAAGTGATGCCGACTGTCCCACCTGCCTCCCTGAAAACCGGAAGGTCATGGACATGATCCGAGCCCAGGAACAGAAACGTGATCTCCATGACCAGTTCCAGCACCAGGTGGGGATAAATGGGGCAGAGGACTTCCACCAGTGTCCCAGAATTCCCTTCGGGAGCACCAGAGGGCTAGTTTCCTTTCCTCCTCTCAGGTTTGTGGGGTGGATGGGGGCGTTTAGGAAATGAACACCTCAGTTCTTCTTGATTCTTTCTTCTTCCCGCCTCTTCCCCTGCAGCTCAAGTGCTCCAACGACAGCTTCTCTGTGATTGCCGACTACTTTGGCAGAGGCGTTTTCAACAAATTAACTCTGCTGACAGACCCTCCCACGGCCAGACTGCCCCCAAGCCTGGAGGCTGGGCTGCAGCGAGACCTGCTCATGCACTCCAGGAGGGGCACTTAAGCAGCTCGTGGGAACAGGTGCAATGGTGGAGGCACAGCAGTGTGGACACGAGGACGGAGACTCAGCTGTTGCGCAGGAGGCAGGCAGATGTGCCCAGAACGTCACTCTGATCTGATGCCATAGCCTCAGCACTAATGGGGGGACTTGATTTTCCTGCCTCCTTCCCGTGGCTCGTCTTGACTGTTTTGAGCAGTGTAGGTCATTTCAGACCAGTGGGGGAGGGCACCTCAGCACCCTCTGAGTATGGACAATAGTTGCTTTATTCTCCATCCTAGAACACCCGGCTGTGCTTGGGTCCTTGCTCCCACAGTCTATAAATAAAAGAATATAATGATTTGGGGTTTCAAGGATTTATTCTGTGGACTTCATGGTGATTCTTAACCGTTCATAGTGTGCTTCCTTCCCCGTTCTCCTAGAGTTCCACTTCCCTTCCCATAGAAGAAGTGGAAATAAGTCTCACTTCCCTTCTTTGAAGATCATGTGGACTCAACTTCATTCCTGTAATGGGTGGGGGCTGTGGCATCCTAGAACAGCTCAGTTTACCGAAGAACCTTCGCAAAAGATGTAATGATTAAGCTCTGTCTTAGTCATCTAGTGCTGCTCTAACAGAAATACCACAAGTGGATGGATTTAGCAAAGAGTTTATTCTCTCAACAGTCCAGTAGGCTACAAGTCCAAATTCAGGGTGTCAGCTCCAAGGGAACACTTTCTCTGTCAGCTCTGGAGGAAGGTCCATGTCATCAATCTTCCCTTGGTCTGGGAGCTTCTCTGCGCAGGAACCTCAGGTCCAAAGGACGCGCTCTGCTCCCGGCACTGCTTTCTTGGTGGTATGAGGTTCCTGTGTGTCTCTGCTTGCTTCTCTTTTTTATATCTCAAAAGAGATTGGATTAAGACACTATCTAGTCTTGTAAACCTCATCAGTATAACCTCATCACAGTGATAGAATTTACAACACATAAGGAGATCACATATAACCTCATCATAGTGATAGAGTTTACAACACATAAAGAAATCACATCAGATTACACTATCATACAATACTGGGAATCATGACCTAGCCAAGTTGCTACACACATTTTTTGGGGGACACAATTCAATCCATGACAAGCTCCAAAAGTAGCCTGGAATGAGGCACCCCAAATAGCTCTTGCTCTTTTGTCTCGCTGTCTCTATGGCTCTTGCTTGGGCAAAGTATCCAAGCAACAGGCAGATTTTGGTAGGGAGTCTTGGGCTTAAGCCTGCCTTCATGTTGGGTAGGTTAGTGTCTTTGTATTTGATAACCAGATACAAACAGGGCAAAAGATCCTTTATTGAAACACGTTTCCGTCTTTGAAGTTGTCAGCTGAAGTTTGTGTCGCTGGGTTTCTGTGTGTAATTTGGGTTAGACTACCTGTCAGACGATTGCTCCTATGGGATCAATTTAATTGAAGGAAGTAACTTGGACATTGTAGTTTTGGTCGTATTTAGAAGAGGCAGTTTGTAATATCTTAAGAGTACAAACGGAGTCAGCTGACCTGTTTGAATTCTGGTGCTGCTGTTTGACTTCAGGCAAAATTCTTACCTGCTCTGAACCTCAGTTTCTTCATCTGTACATTAGGGGTTATAATACCTACCTGTAAGGCTCTTGTGAAGATCTAAGGAGCTAATGGGTGTCTAGTTCTTCGTACAGTGGTTAGCACATTGGGGGGAGTGGACTCAATAGATGGTTATTAACATTAATGGAAAAAGCACTTCTAACAGGTACATTTCCTGGTAACAATAATATGATCTTGGCACTGCCACTTCATAGGTATTTATTTGGCATGACATTTAATTTCTGAACAGGTTTCCTCATTTTTAAAATAGAAATGTTGCCTACTTCAGGGCTGTAGTTTGCTTGCTATGTTTGAACAAAGCAAGAGAAGCGTCACAAAAGCAGCAGTTAATTGCTGATGCCACAGCTAGGGAGAGAAAGCTGTAGAATTCTGGACAACAATGAGCTTTCTGGAGGAGTCCATTAAACATCTGGAGGTGCAGATGTTTAATGCGCTTGCTGGCTAACTGAAATGTTGGAGGCTTGAGTCCACCCAGAGGCCCCTCAGAAGAAAGGCCTGGTGATCTACTTGTGAAAAAATCAGCCATTGAAAGCTCTGTGGAGCATAGTTCTCGTCACACATGTGGTCGCCATGAGTCAGAATCTACAGCAACTGGTCAGCTTTCTGGTGGAGCAGCCCTATATTTGTAAATGATGAGTCCAGCTTAGGGGGCACGGTGATAATTCACGGGCTTTTTCCTCTCTTTAAATTGTATTGTGAAAATACGCAAAACAAAATGTACACCATCTTAAATTCTACATGTACAATTCTGTGACATTGAGTACATTCTTCCTCAAGCTATGCAACCATTCTCACTGTCCTTTTCAATATCATTCCACCACCATTAACATAAACTCTCCCTACCCCCATCCTTGATAACCACCAAGAATCTTTGATTTTTGTATATTTGTTTATTTTGTATGTGAGGTCGTACTGTGTTTAATTCACTTCTAACCCAGAATTTTAGGGTTAATGCATCCTCTTGGGCACTGCCAACTTTGGCTTAATTGATTATCTCCTTGAGTGGTGGTTGGAAGGAACTGCAGACGGTTTACTTCGTGGATGAATCTGTGGGAAACATGTCTTAGCCACTGACCATCAGTATTCCTGGCTCAGAAATGGGTGGTAGGTTTAGATCTCAAAGCAGGATGACTGGGAAGCAAACGCGAACCAACACTCCGCGTCAGCCTTGTGTATGTAGCAGGGAGGTAACTGGCAGGTAAAGCAAAGGTCAATCGCAATCATATTGATTCCCGCCCAGAGAAAAGTACCTCCCCTAAGAGGAGGGCGCCGGAAGTGACACAGGACCCTGTGCAGATCTGGGAGGCTGGGGCTGCTGGAAGAGCTTGGGCCCACGTGCCCCCAGTACTGGCCAGCCGGAGCCTCTGGCTTCCCTAGATCCCGAGAAGACCTTAATGAGACCCACCGGCCTACTTCCCAAGCACAGCCATGTCTGGTAATGGTGACGCGGCTGAAACGACGGTGAGTCCTAAACTAGTGACCCTTACAACTTCGGTCTGTCTTCCGGACCAGCGGTGCAATGATTGGCCCCGGATTGCCATTCTCAGTCGTCTATTGGTTGGGACGGCTGTCCGTCACTTTTTTAAAATCCGAATAGTTTTTAAAGGGCCAGTAGCTGAGTTTTCCTTACGAAGGAGAAGGAATCAGAAAGCGGTAGGGGCGGGATTAAGAGCTGTAGAGATAGTCTAGGAGCGAGCCCGGATTCCTGCCGGGGTCTGGGTGGGATTCCTGCCGTGTCTGGGATCCAGGGCTCTAAGTTTAGTGACCCAGCCTGGGAACGTTCGTCTGTATACGACGGGATGCTATTCTCCGTGTTCCTTCCACAGTAGACAGGGCCGGGGCGGTATGAATAATCCTAGGAAGATGTTCACTCTGGATTCGGAAAGGAGAGCATACTCCCAAGTCTCCTTACTGCACACAAACATCTTAGAAGTGCGCCCTACCGTTCTCCCGCCTTTACGTTTTACTGGTCACCTAGTAAGCTCTAGGCTGCTGACATTGGCAGTTCGAGTCCACCCAGAGGTGCCTCGGAAGAAAGGCCCGGCGATCTACGTCTGACTGGTCATAGCCATTGAAAACCCAACCGGAACACAATTCACCTGTGACACACATGGGGTCGTTTTGACTCCAAATCGACTCTGGCAACTAGTTTTGTTTTTAGCCCAAGCCTCCCCTCAGAGCCCCCTCGTTGTGGCACACCATTGGGTTACTACCGTGAGGGGGGGCACCCTTGGGGCCTCCCAGCTGGCCTTTGAGCTCTGGGCTTGTGCAGATCTAAACTGCAGAGCCTGTGGAGGCCACTGCCAGCCTGGGATAAGAAAGAGGTGGGGCAGCTGCTCATCTCTCCCTCCAGCCTGCTGGGGGGTAGTGGCATTGTTGCTGTTGTGGACGTTTCAGAGCACTGGACTAGGAGTAGGAAGACCTGCATTCTAGCTTCAACCCTCTGCCAGTGTTAGCTTTGTGACCCTGGGCAAATCTCTGCACCCCTCAGAGTCAACCTGTGCTTCTGTAAAATGAATGGCCCCAGAGACGCCTGCCCTGAGGTTTAGGATTCCTTTGAAGATTAATTAAAAACAACAAATGCTCAATAAATACTTCTTAATGGAGCAGTTTGACTAGAATATGAGGTGCAGATTCAATGAGTAAAAGGGATTGTTTGAACCTAGCAGTGCTAGGACCTTAGATTCCTTTCTGTGGGCTCCCTGTAGCCCAGAATTTTAGTGGCTATGTTTGGCATTTCAAGCCTAGCCTAATTTGTTCAGGTCTCCCAGGGCTGATTATTGGAGGAGTGACTGTGATGGAGCGCACTAGAATCTGAAAGCAGCAAGCTGTTACCTTCTCCAGCAACTGAGGCCCCAAATGCCTGGCTGCAAAAGAACTCCATAGGATAAAGACCCCAGGGAAAGTTGACAGTATCTACAGTGGCTTCGGTCCGATCTAGAAAGAAATGGGACCTATGACTTGGACTGTAGAACCGAGTTCTACCTGCTTGGCACTGGACACCTTTGCCCAAGGTGTCCTGGCAGGGAAAGAGGCGTGTTCCTTTGAGTTCTTGGAGTTCTTGGCTGGGGCTCAGTATTTGTTGGTGAAATGCGATGTTTCAGTATTTCCTGATTGGTGAAAACAGAGGCAGCACTCTAGAGGAATAGATGTTAGGCAGCTCAGCCTCTCAGACTTAGAGAACATCAGAAGCATTAATTTGAGTCCAACCAAACCTCTTCATTTTACAGAAGAACACACAGATCCAGACGGGATGATGTGCCCAAGGTCACCCAGCCAAGAGACTGAATAAGAATGTACATTAGATCTGTTGAAGAAAAAAAAAACAAAACCCGGTTGCTGCTGAGTCAATTCCGACTCATAGCGATCCCATGTGTGTCAGAGGAGAACTGTACTGCATAGAGTTTTCAATGGCTAGTTTTTCGGAAGTAGATCTCAAGGCCCTTCTTTTGAGGCGCCTCTGGGTAGACTCGAACCACCAACCTTTTGGTTAGCAGCTAAGAACATTAACCATTTGTGCCACCAGTCCTTTATGTGTGCCTTCCAGCCAGATTGAGGTACCCCTAGTGTAGCAGCTATGGTAGCCCTGGGCATCTGGGTGCCTGCTGTGTTGGGGCCGCTTAGCCTGTCCTTCAGTGACTCAGCACAAGCTCCCCTGTGTAGCCCCAGCCGCCTTGCCCCTGCCCACTGCAGGCCCCACCCTCCTTGTGGCCAGGCTGATGGGAGTTATCTGTATTCCCACCTGTCTATGTACAGCACTCCCACTGAGAACTGCCTTGTCTGGCATGGGCTTCATGGCTCAGTGTCCTGGTTACTGCAACAGCAGCAGGTCCTGTTGTCACTTCCCTCCGGTCCCTGCATCTCTGGCTTCCTGAGCAGGGAAGAAGGTACAGAGGAGGGGAAAGGGACGAGTCTTAGAATATTTCTCCACTCTGAGGCTTAGCTGGCCACAGACCAGGGGCTGAGGTTCCTTTCTTCCAAGCCAGTGATTCTGGTTCTGGGACAAGGTGTTGAGGAACATGAGGAACAGAAGGAACTATGACCTGGGGACTTTTTTGCAGGAAGAAAACAGCCCAAAGATGAGAGTGATTCGTGTAGGTACCCGTAAGAGCCAGGTGAGTGCAGGCGCAGGGGTGAGGGAGTTTTTCACAAGAATCCTGGTGCCCGTGGTATCACAAGTTGAGGGGCCCAGAGGGTTAGTTCCCAGCAGCTCCAGGATGAAGGAAATGGGGTGGCTGGAGAAGATAAACTGCGTCAAGTCCCACGTGGAATGGCAGGTGCATTCTGTGGAGGGGGTCCCTGGGCTGGGGAGGTTGTCGGCCTGCAGAGGACTCCCAGCTCAGACCTCCTCCCCCTCCCAGGTGGGCACTCAGCCCCTGTCTGAAGTCTGATCCCTTCAGAATCTCCCTGACCCTATGAGGGTCTGAACTTGGGGGAGGGGTCCGGGGAGGGCAGGACTAATCCGAATCTCTGCCTCCAGCTGGCTCGTATACAGACAGACAGTGTGGTGACAACGCTGAAAACATTATATCCTGGCCTGCAGTTTGAAATCAGTGAGTTCTGTGAAAGCCTGGCCCCACTGCCTCTGAGAATCCTTTTTGGCTGCCCCTAATTGGGGGGGCTCTTCCTCCTCTGAACACCTCCAGCTCTAGCTACCTGCGCCAGCCTGGCAGTTAACATTTTCTGCTTTGGGTCTTTTTATAAGTGTGTCTGTTCTTCCCTGCTAGATCACAATTCCCGAGGGCAGGGTTGGGGCTTCCGTACCCACCATGAATCTTAGCACTGTACTGGGCCCAGAGGGGGCTCCGCAGATACCGATTGATGAGCGACTGATTATTGACTCTCTCCTCAGTTGCCATGTCCACCACTGGGGACAAGATTCTTGATACTGCACTCTCTAAGGTAACAACATCTTCCCTCAGTCCTTGTCCTCCCCCTCATGTCTTTCCTTTCTCCAAGACATTCACTGTGAGGCTCATTCTTGCCCGGCAGATTGGGGAGAAGAGCTTGTTTACCAAGGAGCTGGAACATGCACTGGAGAAGAACGAGTAAGTGAGAGACAGAGAGCCTGGCGCCCTCCCAGAATCTTGCTGGGAAGCCAGTGCTCTACAGACCTGGATATCAGCTGCTTCTGGGCTTCAGTTCTCGGATAGGCTGGAGGGGGCTCATAGGTGGAGTTTTTTTCAGGCTTTAGAAGAGGAGCCATCTGGCTACCTGAAGTGCAAGGCTAGTGAGGGGCTGGGGGGTGAGAGGGAAGTCTCAGGGGCCTGAGGTCTTGGCAAGACCTGCTTCCTGAACTTCCCTCAGCTCCACCAATGAAGTAGAGGCAGGAGTAAGTAGAGGAGGAGTGGGGGCCTGCTGCTCAGACTCTCTCTCCTTGCCTCTCTCACCCATCTCTCTAGAGTGGACCTGGTTGTTCACTCCCTGAAGGACTTGCCCACCATGCTTCCTCCTGGCTTTACCATTGGAGCTGTCTGCAAGTAAGAGTCCTGCAAGTGAGGGGGCCTGGGCACCGGGTGGGCATCATGTTAACCTTCCATTTTCTCTTTGGGGCTTGGTCTTCTGCCTCTAGGGCTGTTCTTCCTTGCTCTGGGGTTTTGAGCGTAGCAGAAGACTCAGAAAATGCTAATTAGTTGCTGTAGAGTAGATTCGAACTCATGGCGACCCCATGTGTGTTAGAGTAGAACTGTGCTCTATAGGGTTTTCAAGCTGTGACCTGTGGAAGCAGATTGCCGGGCCTTTTTTCCAAAGTGCCTCTGGGTGGGTTTAAACCACCACCCTTTCGGCTAGTAGTTGAGCGCGTAACCATTTGTGCACTGAGGGGTTCCAGTTAGTTGGCTGTTGAGAGAGAATTGAGGTTGTTCTTGAACTGAAATCTCTTATTCTGTGACTTTCCCTCCACCCCCAGGCGGGAGAGCCCCTATGATGCTGTTGTCTTTCATCCAAAATTTGTTGGGAAGACCCTAGAAACCTTGCCGGAGAGGAGGTGAGTGGGGCCTGGAGAGGCACCTTGGTGGGATGTTCACAGAAGACAGAGGGATGGGAGGAAGAGGAAAGGAAGAGTGCCTGCCTAGTGTTGACTCTCGTTTTAAACTCTCTCTGAGCAGCGTGGTGGGAACTAGCTCCCTGCGGAGAGCGGCCCAGCTGCAGCGAAAGTTCCCGCATCTGGAGTTCAGGAGTATTGTATCCTTTTAGAGGAGGGAGGGGCAGCAGCCAAGGAGGAAGACAAGGCCCACAGGGCCCTGGGAATCCTGAGAGTGGAAGGGGCTTTAGAGTAAGAGAACCCTGGAGAAGCTGGCTGTCTGTATTTCCATCCACCAATCCAAACATTCACAATCCTTTAATGTTTTCTTAGCTCCAGGCAAGTGCCTGGCACTGAGGATCATGGTGAGCAAGATAACATTGTCCCTGCTTACATAGTTTACATTTTAGTTAGGGAGACAGACAAACAGGGATTGATAATACACAGTGATACTGAATATACTGGGAGGGGATAGAGGATGCCTCCATTTTTATTTTATATGCCACTATTGTTTTTATTTTTATGGTGAATATGCAGTGTGTTTTGTAAAAACTGTGTACTAAATGCTACAATGGGAGAAGTTGGGAATGGTCTAAAAGTCTCTAGCAGGAACATTTAAACACAGGCTTGGGGGCCAGGAAAGGCTTCTCAGGTCTTGTAACCTTGAGCAAGTTCTTTAACCTTTCTGTATCTCATTTTCATCATATATAAAATGAGGATAATAATAATCCCTACTTCATAGGTTGTGAAAATTAAGTAAGTTGATATATATAAAGCACTTTAGAACAGCATCTGACATGTAGTAGGTGTGATGTGTTAGTTGTTATTATTAAGCTGAGAACTGAAAGTTAGCCAGATAGAGACGGAAACACTGTTCCAGGCCGAGGGAACAGCATGGAGGCGCTAGACTGCCCAACACTTGTGGTCCTTAGCATCGCCTCCACAGCGGGGAAACCTCAACACCCGGCTTCGGAAGCTGGATGAGCAGCAGGAGTTCAGTGCCATCATCCTAGCCGCAGCCGGCCTACAGCGCATGGGTTGGCAGAACCGGGTGGGACAGGTAGGGGCTGCCCCCTCCTCTCCCCAGTTAGTCTTCATCTTTTTTCCTGCCCTATTCTCCTCTTGGGAGCCCTGGTGGCCCAGTGGTTAAGCGTATGACTGCTAACCAAAAGGTTGGCAATTTGAATCCACCAGCCACTCCTTGGAAGCCCTATGGGGCAGTTCTACTCTGGTCCTATAGGGTCGTGTGAGTCGGAATCGGCTCGACAGCAACAGTTACCTTGAATACCCTACTTCTAACACTAGCTGGAAAACAAGTCCCAGGTGGGGAAGGTTGGGCATCAAAGGCCAGACTCCTACTTTCACCTACCCAGTTTTCTTATGTGATAGGGAAACCCCATCTTACTGCGCCTTCTCCCCTCCTGACTGCCTTTTCTGCCGCCACAGATCCTGCACCCTGAGGAATGCATGTATGCTGTGGGTCAGGTATGCCTGACCGGGGAAGCCAGAATATTGACGTGCCCTTCCCTTTCTCAGCCAAGAAGCTAGTCTCACAACCTTCTGCATCTGCTTCCCCCAGAATAAACATCCCCAGGGAGGGGTAGGCCTGGGGAGGCCACTGGCCCGAAAGTTCCTGGGGAACAGGGGAAGATGGATAATTTCCATCCTTAGCTCCACTGATTGGGGAAAGATAGGGCCTGATGTCCTAGGCTGTTTTTTAACCAGGGGGCCCTGGGCATCGAAGTGCGATCCAAGGACCAGGACATCCTGGACCTCGTGGGTGTGTTGCATGATCCTGAGACTCTGCTCCGCTGTATTGCTGAACGGGCCTTCCTGAGGCACCTGGTAGGACCTGTGTTCCACTTGTGGAGCGCTGGGCACTGAGGGAGCTGGGAAGGTAGTGGGGAGATTTCTCAAATTAATGTCTGTATGTAGTGGTAGGAGCCCTGGTCCGTAGTGGTTAAGAGCTATGGCTGCTAACCAAAAGGTTGGCAGTTTGAATCCACCAGCCGCTCCTTGGAAACCCTATGGGGCATTTCTACTCTGTCTTGTACAGTCGCTATGAGTCAGAATCGACTCGACAGCATCAGGTTTGGTTTTGGTTTTTGGTATGTAGTGGTAACTCATTCTGGTTGGAGGTTATGTATGGAGAGGACTCAGATCTGGGTCCCCTCAGAGGTGTGTGTGTCTCTGAGGTCTGTGGTCACAGGGTGGTAAGGGCCCTTGGAGGTCACAAGAACATCTCATTGCAGGAAGGAGGCTGCAGTGTGCCAGTAGCAGTACATACAGCTGTGAAGGATGGACAAGTAAGCAGAGAAAGCTGGGTGGGAGGGCAGGGAAGGATTGTGGCATTTCTACCTGTACATCCTGAGCTGTTAGCCTGAAAAGCCCATGTTTCTAAGCAGCCCCCGCTCAGAATATGCTGAAGTACCCGTTTTCTTTCCCAGCTGTACCTAACTGGAGGAGTATGGAGTCTGGATGGCTCAGATAGCATGCAAGAGACCATGCAGGCCAATGTCCATATCCCAGCCCAGGTACCAAGCCTGGAGGGAAAGGGAGGGGAGTAATTAACAAGAGACTCTGCCTATGATCTCTTCATTCTCACCAAATCCCACTCCTTCCCTCATCCAGTATGAGGATGGCCCTGAGGATGATCCACAGCTGGTAGGCATCACTGCCCTGAACGTTCCACGAAGAGCCCAGCTGGCTGCTGAGAACCTGGGTATCAGCCTGGCCAGCTTGTTGCTGAACAAAGGAGCCAAGAACATCCTGGACGTTGCACGGCAGCTTAATGATGCCCACTAACTGGTCTGTTGGGCACTCCTGGGTTGCACTTGTCTAGTGCCCGTGTTCCAGCTCAGTGCCCCATTCTCACTGCTAACTGGGGAGTGATTACCCAGGAGATTAAACTGCAGTCTGAGACTCCTGGGGGGCCTGCCTTGCCTTGGGGCCTTGGTGACTTTGCTTGGCCTTTTCAGTAGGTGGGGACTTCATCTCTTTTAGAGAAGTCCAAGCCACAGCCTTTGAATGTAACCAGCTCTAATAAACCAGCTCTGAAGGTTTTGTTTGTTTTTGGTGGAGTTGGGGGAGAGATATGAATCATTAAGTAGGTAAATGGACAAACAAAACCCTTTATTCCTTGCTTCAGAGGCTAGGACCTCTATCCAGTTTTCCTGGAACATCGTTTCTGTCTCTGCCTCAATAGTTCTCATTTCAAATCCTATGACTTGCCCATTCTTCAGTTAACAGTCGAGCCTCATACTATACTCCCCTACGGTACCTCAGGAGATTTTTACACTCATCAATCTTACAACTCTTTTACAAAATGAAAACAAAGACACTTCATTTTTTTTTTTTAAAAAAAAACCAATCATTTAATAAACAAAATTAGTCCATCTGAAACTCCCCAATACCTAAGGTACTAGTCTTGGATGGGTTATCTGCAAAATTCCAGTTCAGAAGCCAACAGAGGCTCAGTTCAGACAGGCTTTAACTGACTTGCTGGTATCTAGTAGGTGTTTGGATTGCTGAGTTGAGTTGCTGGGAGGGAAGTCAGGGTGGTGGAGTGGGCAGGCCTGGCTGCCAGTGTTAGGCACATACACAACTCGTGCTGGCCACGCCGCCAGCTGTGAACCCAAACGGGAGGCAGTCACCTCTGGAGAAAAGATGGTCACGTTACGACGGGATTTGCCCTGGCCCGCCAGACAGGCCTGTGAATAAAGATGGAGGGGATCTGATGTGAAAGCCCCATGAATTCGCAGCGAAGGCGGCACCAGAGCAAATTAAGGATCGATTTCTCTCCTGCCAAAGCCTGGAAATCAAAGATCCTGGGCTGAGCACCAAGCTGGAAAAGTAACAGAGGGTCAGGCTGCCGCTGCTGGGGGGCCGGGCTGGCTGTTCCGCACCGACTCACCTTCAGGCCGCAGGGCCGCCGGCCTCTGGCCACGCACCTCACACACATCAGAGGCCCGGCGTTGCGGCCTCCTGCAGCCGCCGAGAGGGCTGATGAGTCACGAGCACGGAGGGCAGGTGCCGGCCCCCCGCTCCGTCTCCGGCACAGTGCGCCAAGGTGGCCGCTTCAGAGCGACGCCAAAGCAGGGCCGCGCGGACCCAGAAGCCATGTCCCAACAGCCGCGGGCCTCTCGCAAGGGCAGCCAGGCTGTCCCTCCTCCCCGTGGATAAGAGAGACGAGGGCCTGCACCCCTGAGGCTCCAGAGGCGGGAAGCGGGCGCGTGGGGGAGGGGAAGGAGGCCGGCGGGGCGCGGGGCCTGGGCGACGGGAGTGGAAGCGGAGGGCCGGGGCCGCCTGTCCTGGGGCCAGACGTGGCTCAGCTCTTTCCGTGAGGGCTGTGGTGGCCCTTAAAAGGGCCTTTGTGGTGGCACGGGGAGGGCCGGCACGCCCCGATACGGCGCGGGCGCCCCTCAGTACTCCTGAGAGGCCTGCGTGGTCTTCTTGCCGCCCGCAGGCGCCTTAGGCCCCACGGTGGCGCTGGTCTTCTTGGGCAGCAGCACGGCCTGGATGTTGGGCAGGACGCCTCCTTGAGCGATCGTCACGCCGCCCAGCAGCTTGTTGAGCTCTTCGTCGTTGCGGATGGCGAGCTGCAGGTGGCGGGGGATGATCCGCGTCTTCTTGTTGTCGCGGGCCGCGTTGCCCGCCAGCTCCAGGATCTCGGCAGTCAAGTACTCGAGCACCGCGGCCAGGTACACCGGAGCGCCGGCGCCGACGCGCTCCGCGTAATGGCCCTTTCGCAGCAGCCGGTGCACCCGGCCCACTGGAAACTGGAGGCCGGCGCGCGATGAGCGCGACTTGGCCTTGGCACGGGCCTTGCCGCCGGTCTTGCCGCGCCCGGACATGCTGAGCGAGGTAAGTTGATCGTTGAAGAACACCTCAAACGACCGCAAAACTGATTCTCGCCGCAGTCAACTGCTGCCGCGCGGGCCGAGGGGCCGCCTTTATAACCACCCCCCCGTGCCCTCTTGATTGGCCCTTTTTTCTAATACCCGCCTCTGGTTGGTTGCTGTTAACCCCCCAGTGACGCGCCTCGGCAGAGGAAGAGCGCCACCTGATTGGTCGAATTTGAAAACCTTTTGCCCGGGTAAAAAGGCAAGAAGCGGTGGCTTGCAGACGCCCAACCACCTCGTGATGCAGCCAACGCATGTGAAGCGCGCGAGATTTAAACGCTAAGGCCGGAGTACAGAAGCGGATAACAAAAGGGGTGGAGCTTGAAGCTTCCCAAAGAGCCTCTGGGAAATCTGGGCTGGCCTAGGATTTTTAAAGGAAAAGGGTCAACACTGCAACTACCTCTGTCTCCCCTCCCAGGTCTGGTCACTCCCCACTCCCTCCTCCTATCTGGCAAAGGGAGAATGAAAAAGGGAAGAAATGAGACCCCATGCTAGAAAACAGGTAACTCCAGTCTTAAGGCCCTCAAGTATTAGCACCTGAAGTATTAGGATCTCAATATTTATTCAACATGTTCTGTTTGGTCTCAGGTCTTTCTGTTCACTTCTCGCTAGAAGGGGACTGGTGTACTGAAAGAAAAAGGATGAGGCAAAGAGATACGCGTCCTATTAAGGAGATGCCCCCACCAAAACTCCCATCCTACTCTAAAATGCCCATATAAGAAATATACCTATAGGAATAACAAAAACATATCACTTTATTGTCACCATTGGGAGCACCTAGCCCCCCCAGTCTGCTCTAACTAATCAGAAGACTTAATTTATAATTAAATGTCAAGTCACCTTCATGGCTGTGTCCCTATCCCCAGCGCAGGTTCTATCCCAAGGCCCATCATTTTTCTTGGGAGTCAGGACTCTGAAAGTTGAGCTGTGGATAATTGCATAAAAGCTGCTGTATCCCACCTCAAGAGGCTGCAAAGACAGGATGGAGAGGGAGAGTGGCAAGCTGAAGAAAGCCACAGGCAAACCTCAATCAACAGTCATTAGAGGGCAAGAACGGCCCAGCATGTCAATGGTCACAGGGGAAAGGAAATGCTGAGAACAAACATGGAGGAGAATGAAGGGTGGGAGAGGCCTGGGTTGGGAGGCAGCCTTGGTCCAGCAAGAGCTCGTCCTGAGTCAGGAACCCTAGAGACTGCAGATAGAGAGAGGGCAATGATCTGGGGACTCAGACATCATAGAAGAGTCGGACAAGCTGGTACCGAATGGAGAAGGTGACAGCACTGCCCAGGATCTGCAAGGAGAAATGGACTAGAGTAAGAACCATGGAAAAAGTAAGATAAGAAGGTATAGACCCCATCCCCAACCTCACCTGCAGCAGCAGCAAGAGTAACGTGAGATTTCGCTCATGCATGGGCCCAAAGACTTTCAGCAGCAAGTTGATGAGGGTCAAATTGTTACACTCGGTGAACGTACCGTCCTCACTCTCACTCTGGTGCACTGTCACTAAGCGAAGGCTCTCTGCTACCTGGAGGGGCCAGAGGTGAAGGGAAGCTCAGCTAATACTTGTGCTTCGGGAATGAGGACTTGCCTAATGCTTCCAAATTACCCTTGGATATGATGCAGGCCTAGGGTCCCCACTCCCTGATTTCAGGATGGCTGCCAAGGGCCTTACCTCCTTGTTACCCTGTTACCTTTAGAATAAAGGTGCCCAAGAAAGAAAGGCTCTTGGTCTTGAACTTGGAATAGCTCATCTCCAGTTTGCCTGTCTTGGTATTAAGTCTGCAGGGGGAAGAGAGCTTTATGTGACTGGGCCACTACTCGAAGAACTCTCCTTCCTGTGGTTAATTAATAGGAAGAGCCCTGAATGTGGAGTCAAACAACCTGAGATCTATTTAAGGCTCTGCTGCTTACTACTGTGTGATCAGAGCTGCTGTGAGCATTAATGAGATCATGTAAGTAAATGTGCTTTGTAAATTAAAAAGGGCTACCCACGTGGAAAGTTAGTCCTTCTTTGGCCCATTCCCTTTGCACAGCATGTGTATAAGGCTGGCTTTGGACATCCCAAGTGAAAAGGCTATGATGTTCCTTCCAAGCTTCAATGCCTACCCTTTCCTACCCTGGTACCCAAAGTGGCTACCTGGGCATACGGTGGCGAGGGCAGGGGATGATATGCAGGAGCTGAGGCAGTGAGTAGAGGAAGTTGAACACCTGGGGCATGAAGAAGAGTAGCATGGTCTTGCTGAAGTGTCCCAAGATGCCCACCACGGCAAAGGTCATGCCGGCAAAGTAACAGAAGGTATCGCCCACAAACACCCGTGATGGGTACCTGTGTGGGGGAAAGACTCTGAACCAGTGGCAAGAGGCATTACTAATGCTAGCCCAGTGCTCAGGGTATGAGGTGTGAGAAAAAGCATTGATAACACCCAGGGGCAGATTAACCAGTAAGCAAGGTACATATGGGCTTACTTATGCTTACTAATTTGTAGTGCACAATTTCACATCAAGATGTGGTGAAACTCATGTTAAATTGTGCACTACAGATTAGTAAGTAAGCACAAGCAAGTCTGTGCTATACCTTGCTTACTGGGTAATCCACCCCTGGGTGTTATCAACCCTTTTTCTCACACCTCACACCCTGGGCACTGGGCTAGCCCAGTTCTGACTCAGATAAGACTCCAGAGGAGATTCCAGTTCTCCCAGCAACTCTGCAGGACCCAAGGCCCTGAATTTATCTATTCCTGGGGCTCGACAGCACCTGCCCCCAACTACTGCTAGATAGAGAGCAATTTCACAATACTACCAGTCGAGGACACAGAAAACACTCAACACAAGTATGCACAAGTAGCCTCTCCATCAGGAGGTAGGTCATGAATAGGTCCAACTTGTCACATGTTCAGATAGTTGTTCCCCTATCCTCAGGCCTACTACTTACCAGTTATGGTAGAGCAGTCCGAGGGTGGTGAAAAAAAAGGGTATCATGAAGTACAGGGAAAAGATATGATCATCCCGATATTCACCTTTGGGAGCAGGGGGAAAAAGGAAGAAAGGGAAAGTTAAGTAGCCACTTCTTTTGTATACTTTGGTCCTATTTTTGTCTGCCTCTAAATTCTATCCCAAGCTTTATTGTCCACCTCTCCCAAATCAATTTCAAGGACTCACTCATGACCCCTCTATGTCACCCAGGCAATTCTTGATACCTCAACTCTTTCATGAAGCCTTCCTAGTCACTGTCTTAGATTTGGTTTAGGCCATTCAAACCTAGGTTTGAATGCCAATTTTTACTTCCTAGCTATCTGACCTTTGATCATGACACATTTAACTTCCCTAAGCCTCAGTTTTCTCATCTGTAAAATAGGGCTGATGAGAACACCGGCCACATGGAGCTATTATGAGGTTTAAATGAGATAATGTTTAAAAAGTGCTTAGTGTTAATAAGCATATGCTGATGTCCATCAACCATACACCAACAGAAATACCTATAATCAAAGTTGGGTTTATTAACTTGTTGCAACAAGGGAGACTGCTGAAATCACACACCATGGAGAACCATGGGACACCTCAGTAAGAGGTTGTTAGGAGGGATTTGTTATAGAATTTGTTTTGTTTTAATAATATTTTATTGTGTTTTTGTTGAAAGCTTACATAGCAAATTAGGTTCCTATTTAATAATTACTACACAAATTATACAGTAACATTGGTTACATTTTTCACAATGTGTCACATTCTCATTAATTCCATTCTGGATGTTTTGTTTCCAGTAATCTGGTTTCCCTGTCCCCTTTGCTTTAACTGTTGACCATTTGATCTCATATAGATGATTTTTCAAAGGTGCACAGTACTCACTGGTAATAGTCCTTATTTTAGGAGCCAATCTGTTAGTTAGCTAAAGGCGAACTCGGGGTAGTTTTGGTTCCAGGTTTATGGAATATCTCACGGCACTAGTCTCAGGGAGTCCTCTAGTCTCAATCGATCCAGTAAGTCTGGACTTTTTAAGAATCTGAGTTCTATTCCACATTTTTCTCCCCTTCTGTCAGGATCCATCTACTGTGGCCCTCATCAGATTGGCTATTAGTGGTAGCCAGGCACCATCTAGTTCTTCTGGTCTCAGGGTAGATGAGGCCATGGTTCATATAGACTGTTGGTCCTGTAGACTAGTTTCTTCTCTGAGTATAGGATTTGTTTTGAGTCATTTTGAAGAGGATGAAATGAAGCTGTTCTGCTCTGGACGAGGTGCTGTCAGAAAGCAGGAGTAATTCTATAATTGAATATCTTAAGAATTTTTATCTAAGAGATGGGAGGGAACTGAATTGTTACTGGAAAGAAGCAACAGTCACTTCTGTTAGCCAGGAGGTTTGGTCATTTTTGTGGTTTGCGCACTGTTCTTATGGTTTTGATGGTGCTCTGGTATGATTATGGAGGGGTCTGTTTTTTGTCTTGCTCCATCATGGTCACAGAGTGACCTTGTCTGATGCTGGGATTCTGTGAAATTATTTATGTTCAATAGGAGAACATCATGGCCTAGCTATTATTGCCAATTTAGCTATAGATGACAGGGCTGCTATTTTTCTTTCTCATATTTAATAAATACTAGTTATTCTTTTCAAAGTAAATAGCTTCTGTTATCTTCTGTAATGGCTCACATATTGTTTCTTTCTGAATCCCCCAAAGCCATATAACACTCAGACTTCTCTGTCTCCCTACCCCCAATCCTACCTACCATTCAGCTCCACGAGGTTGAAGACAATGATAGAAGCAGAAATGACTAGCGACTGGCCAGCCTCTAGCCCATTAATTCCTGCTAGGATATTGATGGCATTGGTACAGAACACTGCCAGCAGCCCCATGTAGACATAGTACAGGATCCCTAGGGAAGAAAAGACAGCGTGGAAAGAGGCCTTATGGATATTCTTCTGAGAGAAATGGTGAGGACAGAAGACAGGATGAAAGGTCATTGGAAAGGATCTGAGAAGACACAGGGACAGAACAGGGATGTTGGAGGAGAATAATGAGTTTTGGTTTATAGGGACAGTAGTGGTAGGGCTACTCACCCAAATCCAGGTGCAGGCCAAGAATTGGGCGGAATGGCTTGGGTACCACAATGGTCGTGTTGCCAAAGTTGGTGAAATAGACCATGAGGAGTGGTAGTGAGGCAGCTGTAGGCAGTAGCAGCTTATGGCGCCAGCGTAGATTCAGTACATCATCCGCAAAGCCCAGGAAGATCATGCAGCAGATGGCAAGGAGGGCACCTATCAGGGCCACAAACTGGGGGAGGCTCGGGCAGGTCCCGTATCAAGCTTACTCCCACTCCACCTCTCCTTTCAAGAATTCCTGTCTTCTAGTTCCTCAGCCCCTCCCCGAAAGCCCAAATAATCCAACTCTCTCCGATACCTCCCAGCCCCCAACCATAGGCAACAGCCCCCACTAACCCACTTACTTCATGGTGGGGGAAGGTCTTACACTGCTCCTCCTCAACAAAGCAGTTCAGGAAAGGGAAAGGGATGAAGCAGAAGAGGATGATAAGGAAAACAGCACCGCTGATCACTCCCTGAGATTCTGGGCTGTGGCCCAGCAACAAGCGGGAGGGGGTACGGGGGGGAGGAGGGGAGGAAAGGGGGCGTGGTCACTCACTAGCGCAGGTATTCCAGTAACCCGAATTGTTTTTTCCTTCCCACATTTCATTTGGGATGGAGGGCACCACTGCTGAAGTCCCTGATACATCCGAGGGTCCCCCACCCACTTCTTCCCCAATGCTAATCATTTGTCCTTCACTTCCCAGAGTCCTGGGTTGTCTGGGTCAACGCTCGGTCCCCGCCCGTGTCCTGTCCACCCCTTCCCCAGCCCTTGTTCCCTGCCCAGGACCCATGTGCTGCCCCTCACATCTGCTGCCGGCGGGATTTGTTGAGGTCCAGGCCACAAAGGCGGGCGGCGATGAAGTGGCCACGGAAGGCCGGAATGAGGGTGAGCGTGGCCACGAATCCCAGCAGCGAGCCGATTAAGTTCACCAGTAGCGGCAGCGGCAACTCCGGGAAGGCCCACATGGTGACCCGCCAGGGAGCCCTTCCGCCACCTCCTCAGCTAACAGGCAAGCTCTACAGAAGACTTGAGGCCTCAACAGTAAGGACTGTCCACTTCCCACACGCTGGGTCTTTCCACACCAGCCTGAGCAAAACCCTACAACTCTGACTGGAGCCGCCCGCGGGATTCCCACGAGCCTATATAAAGTAACCTTGGCTCTTCGTTGCTCCATCTGATTACCCACTGTTTCCGCCCGGACCTTTTCCGCAGAGCAACTATCGCTGGGGAAGGCGGTGGCAGCCATTTTTAATATGGGCATAAGAGTGGGGACAGCGGTTATTTTTAACTAGATCTTTCGTTTGGGAGTTGAGTCAGCACGAAAGTATTGGAAAAGCAATTTAAAAATGAGACACACAAGCTAATATTTTCTTAACATCATATTATAAAGCGTGCAGCGTGGAGCGGAAAAACTTCTTGCCCAGTTTCAAGATGAATGCTTCCTTGTACCACGTGTCTGACACCGCTTTTTAGCCGGGTCCACGTCAGTTTAGCTCGGTCGGCCTCCGCAGGTCACGTTTAAAGGACCAGTACCCTGTACGTAATCTAGGGGGCCTCTGAAGCCGGGAAGATAGCTACTGGAAAGTAGTAGGTGGGCAGGAGGGGCGAGGAAGGAAGTGGAGCAGCGCCTGCTCCTTGTAGAAAACCTGTTGCCAATGTAGTCAGAAGCCAAGGTAAACGCAACACAGTTCCTGGAAACGGAGCTACAATTTGGAAGGATGATGTAAATTCTAAAGCGTAGACTCTTGAAAACCCCTCCCATCCCATGTTGTTCTTGTCCTGGATCCAAGTAGTTTTTTCCTCATCATCCCACCAACCTTCTGCCCCCGCAGTAGCAGTTAGTTGCCGGGCAACCCAGCAAGTCACTTCACCACCGTAGAGGTTGAGAGTGCCCTCGGGTGTTGGTTTTAACCTGGTACCTGATGTTCGTTGGTCCTGGATCACTGCATTGTGCCACGCTCCCACACCGAGAAGGTGTAGGCTGAAGCGTTCTAAAGAGCTCAGGAGTCAGGAGAACCAAAACCACACGTGGCTTCTCATGAGCCTGAGGAACTCCCAGTCAGGTTTCTTCCTTCTGTTTACTATTTGCTTGGCACCTGTTTCCCTACAAGTAACAGTTCACCAGCATCTTCATTCCCTTTCATTCTGTCGCAAGCTCTTAGGTGGCAAATGATTTCTGTTCCTCAGAAAGGAAATCACCACCAGAGATTTAGAGTGTGGTCACAAATATCCTGGTATCTTGTCCATTCTTCCCAATATGGTGTGCTCCCGGAGTCAGGGGCAAGTTGACTTTCTTTAGGCCGAAGATAGTCCCTCCTTTCCCTCAAAGCCAGGTGTGAAATGTCGCTTCTACTTGATGGTCGCTCTAATTTTAAAAATATATAAGATACAATAATAGTGAACAATAAATGACTAATTTATTATACATGAATATATAATATGTAAACATGTATATCACACAGTTATTCATTTTATAAATAAAAATAATTATATATATTATAAGGGGAGCCCTGTTGGCACTGTGGTCCAGCTTGTCTGCTGGACCAAAAGGTTGGCTGTTTGAACCCACCCAGAGGCTCCACAGGAGAAAGATCTGGTGATCTGCTTCGGTAAAGATTACAGCCAAGAAAACTCTATGGGGCAGTCACATGGGGTCGCTATGAGTCTGAATTGACTGGATGGTACCCAACAACAATCTTATATACATGGAGTTCCTGGGTGGTGCAAACAGTTACAGTGCTTGGCTGCTAACCAAAGGATTGGCAGTTTGAGTTGACTCAGAGATGCCTGAGAAGAAAGGCCTGGTGATCTATTTCTAAAAAATCAGCTACTGAAAAACCCGTAGAGTGCAGTTCTACTCTGACACGCATGGGATCACCATGAGTCGGAATTGGCTCGATGGCAATTGGGGTTATACACACATACATACACACATGTAGGTAATGCCAGCAATTTACTTAATAATATTCCACCAAATTTTCAGTCATTATTTTCCTGAAGATGTTTTTCTGTGAGTGTGTGTGTGTCTGTGCCTCTTAGACTGGAAATCCCTGGAGGCAAGTATTTTCTGTTCCACAGGGTGTCCCCACGGGGCTCAGGACAGGCAGATATCTGTATACAAGACATCCTTATTCATAATGAACCTCAGTCTGTGAAAGAGGTACAGAGAGCATTTGGTGCATGTGGAGGTAGTGATTAATTGTGATAGGAGGCAGCAAGCGGGCCTTGAGGAAGAGTAACAGCTGAAAGATTTCATCAGGTGGTAAGAGTGGAAGAGCCTTCCAAACTGGGGGAAAGTGAGACACCAGGAGCAGGTGGGAAGGAGAAGCTAGTGGGGTCCCTAGAGGAGGCAACAGCTTTTGCCTCTCTTGAGATGACCTGTACATTCAGTTATCTTGTTGATCAGGAGCAGGCTGAAACTCCCTGGAGATCTGAGGGACAGTCTGTATTTATTTTGTTTTTCATTAGGAGGCCAGTCCTAATAAATCTTTCTTCCCAGCCTAGCATTGAGAAGCTTTTTCTCCCTTCTTTGGAGACCATTAGCACGATCCACTCCACCCCCATCCCCAGGAAGAGGGTGAGAGGATTTGTTCAAAAACAAGACTCTAGGGATTCATCATCCACATATACATGTTACCATCAGAACATGGTTACTTGGATATAATCTGAATATTTTTGTTCCCATGATGGTAAATACCCAGTTGATTATCAGACTAATCAGAGGGAGAAAACAAAACAACTGACTATTGATTTCACTTGAATTTTTATGCTTTTCCTGGTAATAGTTCAAAGCATTTGCCTGAATGCTGAAGCTGGCACTAGGACTCACATCACAGATCAGCTGAGTTGTCAATGGCTCTGGCTGGCCACTTGGGCTGAGGAGACAATGTCTTAGATGCACCTTTCCTCCTAAGTGGCCCCGAGTGCCTCCCAATGAGGAAGGCCAATCCACTATTAAGTCTGATTGCCAGACAAAGTCTGTCCCAAAAATGGTTTACACAGCCTGAAAAGACTGTGAGATGGCTCTGGGTGGTTTGGGGCTGTGACACTTGCAGGACCACATCTGTGGCCCTGTCCATGCAGCTGAATAACTCTTTATCCTTTTCTTCTCACCCCTCCACCATCAGTCTATGAAAAGTTCTTAGCTGAAAGCAAGCCCCAAAAGCCCCCATTCCAGCGGGTGACATGAGTGATTTTTCAAAAGATGACTGCAATATAGAAATTCTCAGTGTTTACATGTATATTGGAATATTTTGTCAGACTTCTTAAAAGTACAAAGAATTTGCTAATCCCTACTATGTGCATCCAAAAAAACCAAACCAGTGGCCATTGAGTTGATTCTACCTCATGGCAACCCCATGTGTGCAAAGTAGAACTGCACTCCACAGGGTTTTCAAGGCTGTGACCTTTTGGAATCAGATCCCCAGGCCTTTCTTCCAAGGTGCCTCTGGGTGGGTTTGAGCCGCCAGCCTTTCAGTTTGTGCTACCCAGGGACTCCACTATGTGCATGAGAAACTTAAGTACAGTGGCGGACACCAAGTGATAGAAATGCTGTTGCTTCCCCCAAGACATCTACTTCAGCATATTTAAAGCACCTTGGTTGAATGTGAGGGAGAAAGATAAGTAAGACAGGCACCACTCTTAAGCAATTTACTAATATGCAGAAAAATCAGACATACAAACAACTAGCTAGACCATAAAGCAGAATGACGTAAGTGCTAGAAGTCTAAGTAGCTTGTGGAAGGAAGATTGGGAGGACTGTTGAGGGAGGCTGATGAAGACTTAATTGTGAAGCTGTATCTGGCGGCATAGGACAGGTACATAAATGCCTAGTGGAGGAGTTGAGGGAATAATTCCAAGAGCTCAGAGAACTGAGATCCCTGGGAGGTCGTGAGAGTTGGAGAATGGTTCTTGGAGGAAGAGGTCTTCACAGTAAAAACTGTGCACCTGAAAAACTTCCAGCAGAACCTGCTACCTACCCCAGCCCTAGTTGCTTTGCTCACTGACGGTTTCTCCCTGGTCTCTGGGTTCTGGCCCCTAGTTCTCTCCTCTCTTGATTTCCTGCCCCCTAGTTCTCTCCTCTCTTGATTTCCTGCCCCCTCTTCCCTGTGAGATTAGAAACCCAGATTCTGGGAATCTCTATTGTTTCTGGAGCACAGGGATGATGTATGAGTATGACTACAGCAAGGTTACCCTATCATCCCTTCATCCTTCCTTACAGTGAAACCGAGGGAGATGCAAAGTAACCCACACCACTCCCGTTGGCTCAGGCACCCTACTGCTGATCTGACAGGTTCTGCCTACCTCTCAAATAAAAGGACTGTGTGCCCAAGACCTTCCCATGTGTATGTGGAAGAGGCTTTGGGGGAATGGGGATTCCTTTGAATCCTTTGGTAGTTTTTTCCTCTCCTTGCCTCCAGAAACCAGTGATCAGCCCCAGTCACTAAATCCACTCCCTGAAATCTACAAAAGGGGCTGGATCCTGAGGCCAGAGGTAGGGCAGGGTGTACCTGCACCATTCCTTGGGTGCTAGTTGTGATTTTTCATATTTGGATGGCAGGGTCTTGTGGTCCAATCTATTGATAGTCCTATGCTACATTGCCAGCTCCCCCATCATTACCACCCCCTCTACACGTGTTCCATAGGCAGGAGCTGTTACTATGGAAATATATTATTTTTAAAAACAGAAGCAGCCCTGGGCTTGAGAAATAGCTCCAGAACAAACCCACACTAGCAGGGAGGTTAATAAGGGTGTTCCTGGGTCCTAGCTCCAAGAGAGGGTATGGTGGTGGAGGGAGTTCCATATTCCATGTTTTAGACTCAACCGAGCTTTGGTGGCGCAGTGGTTAAAGCGCTCGACTGCAAACCTAAAGGTCGGCAGTTCGAACCCACTAGACGCTCTGCGGGGAGAAAGATGTGGTAGTCTGCTTCCGTAAAGATTTGGAAACCCTGTGGGGTTTGTACCCTGTTTTATAGGGTCACTGTGAGTTGGAGTCGACTCGATGGCATTGGGTTTGGTTTTGGTTTGGTAGACTCAACCTCTACCAGGTTCAGGTTCCGCCTCCTCTCTGATCGGTATCTGCTAGATCTCTGCCAGGCACTTCTATCTGGGAGGGATGCTCTGCATCTCCTTATCAAGAGCCTAGCTTCAGCCAGAAAATGGTCACCAAGCGCTTGCTGAGCGAGGGGGTGTTGGGAGAATGGGGCGGTGCCGTCCACAAGAGTCACCTCTAGAAATCTAAGGAGGGTAGAGGAAAGCAGGGGCGGCAGTTCAGGTAAATGAAGCTATGCTTGCCCACTCTTGGCGGTGGGCTCGAGTGAGCGGGATACCCCGGTTCCAGAATGGGAATAACCGGGCTGGGGCGGCCAAAGTTACCACTTATTTCCCACCCCGGAACTTCCTCCCCTCCTGCCTCGTTCCCCCGCCCTCTTCTGAGATTTTGAATCCCCGGCTCGCCAAGCCCCGCCCCGCGCGGGTGCGGTTCCTTTAAGGCCGGATGGGGGCGGGGCGGCCGGCGGTGTTGTCAGTGTCAGCTCTGCGCAAGCAGCCCTCTCCCAGCCGATGTCCGCCGGCGAGCCTCCGCGTCTCTGCAGAGGAGTCCCCGCCCGGGTTCTGGGGGACCCGCGCTGTGGGAGGAGTCAGGCGCTGGCCGGCAACTAACCCGGGTCGGACTGCGGGACAGACGGAGGAGGGACTCCGCCTGCGGGGGGAGAGAGAGAGACAGACTTCGGCATTGCGACCCCTCAGCATCTCTTCCCTTCGATTCGTGGTACCCACTAGTCGCCGGCACTTAACGCCGGAGCGCCCCCAAGCCCGCACGTCCAGCCCCGGGGGAGCCCGCCCCCGCCCCGCGGCCCGCCCGGGCCATGCTCCCCCGGGGCAGAGGCTGAGCCCGAGCTGGAGCCGGGACCGGGACCTGAGCCCGCGCGGAGCATGGATCCGGGCTGGGGGCAGCGGGACGTGGGCTGGGCGGCCCTGCTGATCCTCTTTGCCGCCTCGCTGCTCACGGTGGCAGGCTGGCTGCTGCAGTACGCCCGGGGCTTGTGGCGGGCGCGGGCCGGCGGGGGCCAGGGCCTGGGGGCCTCCTTAGCCGCCGAGCCCGCGGGCTCCCCGCGGGAGCTCGGCGTGTGGCGCTCGCTGCTGAGGTTGCGGGCGACTCGAGCTGGCGCCCCTGAGGAGCCAGGCGTCCGGGGCCTCCTGGCGTCGCTCTTCGCCTTCAAGTCTTTCCGGGAGAACTGGCAGCGGGCTTGGGTGAGAGCCCTGAACGAGCAGGCCTGCAGGGACGGGGTGAGTTGGAAAGATCACTGAGGTGGACCCTTCGGCCTTTGCTTCCAGTCGAGGGACTGCCTGTGCTAAGAGGGCTGGATAGGAGCGGGGATCAACTGGGGAACCCCATGACTCCTTTTCCCCTCCGGGATCAGAGAAAAGGGTGCGGGTGAGTCTAGGGCGGCGGATGGGGGGGTGTTGTACAAATCCCGCTATGTTCCAGATCTTCTATTCCTGTGGTTAAGGTACTCTCTGGGCTCCAAACCTGTTCACAAGTTGTTGTTCTCATAGCAACGCTAATCCCTATGCCTGATGGCGCTTCCACCTAGCCTGGGTGCTGCTGGTTGGGTTGGGGGTGGGGGCAGGTGCACCTGCAGAAGGAATTTGCCTGGTCCTCATGCCACCACTCCCAGTTAACAGTTCATGCCCCAAATCCTTGCTATGGCCAAACAGATCCCCAGGGAGCCTGAATTACCTCCTTACCCCCTCCCTGGCTGGCCTGTGGTATATTTGTTGTGGGGGAAGGTGTTCAAGTGGAGACCAAATTGACAATCCGTGTGCCTCGCAGTAGATGAGCCTGGCACTGCCCCTTGAGGGTCAGTCACAAACCAGCCCAGCCTACTTCCTCCCATTGCACCATGGGCATCTGGTCTCCCAGGAAGTGGGGCAGGAAGCAGGGTCCTGGTCATGAGACTGAGGTGGGGTGGGAGGTAGAGGCCTCCCTTATCTGGGGCCCCCTCCCATCCTGGCCCAGCAATCTCTCATTGCCATCATAGTCCATCAGCCCCTTGCTCAGAGGGTTCTCCTTTTCCATCCCCCACTAGTCCAGAGGCTTCATATCCTACTAGATCCCCAGATTCCTGGGAGTAGAAGTGGCCACATAAAATTTCTTTATCTCCTCTGGTCAGCTGACCAGCTGAAGGTCAGATGGCAGCTGTCAATCTACACCTTGAATCCACCCCTCCACCCAGCTCTGCCTGCACCTTGTCCCTGGGTCAGGAGCAACTCCCCAGGACAGCTGACTCAGCTGGACATTGGCCTCCTCTGTAGGAAGTGGGGAAATTGAGGCTCCAAGTATCCATTTCCCCATCTCCCTGAGCCTGGCCATTGAACAGGACAGCTACAGGAGCAGAGAAGTTGGCTGCTCCTGGTTTGCCAGGCAAATGAGATCTGTTTCCTCCACTCCCAAGATCCAAGAAAGAGCTTCCAGCTCAGTCTGGGTCCCTTCTTCAATTCTTTCCATTCTCCTCTCTAGACAGTGCTGCAGTAAGTTGTCCCACCTCTGCTGTGGAAGCATTAGGAAGCAGCTCTTTCAAGGGCTGAGCTAAGCAGCTTTCTGCTCCCTAATACTACCCTGCTGTCTGCTTGGAGGAATTAACCAGGCCCTTGAGCCCTCTGAGCACCTCTGAGCTTGCTTTTCTTTCCAGCTCCTCTAGTCAAGTTCCCCAAGGATGTGCTGAGCTAGTCCTGAAGATCCAAAAATATGGTTAGAGTCACACTCTTGAGCTTCCAGATATTCAGTGTTCCACATGTCATTTATCTGGAAGAAGGCTTAGCCTCATGTCTTTAGCTCTTATCCTACAATAATTGGCCCTACTGCTTTCATCCTTAACTGTCCCACCTCTCTGCAGCTCTTATGTATAGGAGGCAACCAAGATATATATGGGTATATATATTTTTTCTTCTATAGACAACTTGGTAACCCTGGTGGTGTAGTGGTTAAGAGCTACAGCTGCTAACCAAAAGGTTGGCAGTTCAAATCCACCAGGCGCTTCTTGGAAACCCTATGGGGCAGTTCTACTCTGTCCTGTAGGGTCACTATGAGTAGGAATTGACTTGATGGCAACGGGTTTTATAGACAGCTTCTTTTGGTGGTAAGGGTGGAGGGAAGAGGAGGGAGACTCCTGGAATTCCAGGAGGAATCCAGGGTCTTTTGCTGAAGGTGACCTGATCTCTGAGGTGGTCTAGTTCCGAGTCCTCGGTGATCCTAGCAGCTGCGGGTCCCTGGGGAGGCAGAGTTTGAGGGGAGCACCTCCTGTCCTAAAGGCCTCAGCCAAGGAGGGGCCAGAAACCAGCCTGCAGCTGAGGCCTCCGCAGTGCCAGGGTCTAGCCAGCAACTGAACAGGCCAGCCCTGTGGGGGGCAGTTCGGGAGACCTGATCCTGTGCCTGCATTTCTCCCGCAGAGTTCCATCCAAATCACCTTTGAGGAAGTGCCCCAACTCCCACCCAGAGCCAGCATTAGTCATGTGACCTGCATAGACCAATCAGAGCGTACCATGGTAAGGGTCTGATGGGCACTGCCCTCTTTGGGGCCTGAGAGGGGCTGATCCCAAAGGTTTCCTTAAGTCTGGGGTTCTCAACCTGGAGTTTATGAACGCCTTGGGGATCCAAGGATTGGCTTCAGAAGGTCTGGGAATGCCTCTGAAGTTATGTGCAAGATGTTGTATGTGTGTGCATAGCCACAGTTTTCTGGGATGAGGAGTCTTTGGCTTTTACTTGGTTCTTTTAGGGGTGTGTGACCTCAAAAAGGTGAAGTTCCAAGGAAAACCATAGTGGGGAAGGGTCTGCTGAACCGTTAGAGGGTAGGGCAGAGCAGGACCTTTTTACCATGCCTGACCCTGTCTTGCCTGTTTCAGGTACTGCATTGCCAGCTCTCTGCTGAGGAGGTGTGGTTCCCAGTCTCTGTGACCCAGCAGTCCCCCGCTGCTGTCTCCATGGAGACCTACCACGTCACTCTGACACTGCCACCAACACAGGTGGAGGGGGACGTGGGAACAGAGTTGGGTGGGGCTGGGGGGGATCAGTTGTCTCAGCTTTTGCAATGTGGTTCCTCTCAGGGATGGAATGTGGGAAGGGAGGGTCCTGGGGAGTTGGGAGTAGTTGGAGGAGTAGAACAAAAAAACCAATCCCTTTGTTCCTTACCTATAGTTGGAAGTCAGCCTGGAGGAAATCCCTGATGAGGGGCTGCTGGTATCCTGGGCCTTCACTGATCACCCAGATCTCAGCCTGACAGTGCTTCCCAAGCTGCAGGCCAGGGAGGTAAGGGGTCAGGGCTGGGGGAGAAAAGGCAGAACAGGGAGGGCGAGGCAGAGCAGGAGCGTGAGGCCAAGCTGGGGGCCCCACCGCTTGTTCTCCTCTTCCCTGCAGAGAGGTGAGGAGCAAGTAGAGCTCTCCACTATTCAGGAACTGATCAAGGATGCCATAGTCAGCACCCAGCCAGCCATGATGGTCAACCTCAGGGCCTGCTCTGCCCCTGGAAGCCTGGTGAGTAGGCACCCAAAGCAGATGGTTTTCATCCTGTCCCCAGTGACTGTGTCAGGGTTTTTGCTCTTTTTACTTCCTTCTGCTCTTAGGCACCCAGTGAGAAGCCACCCCTAGTGCCCCAGGCCCAGCCAGCCATCCCTAGACCTACTCGGTTATTCCTACGGCAGCTTCGAGCATCTAACTTGGGAAGTGAGCTAGGAGGTGAGAGCTAGAAGGGGCTGGGGGACTTCTGGGGCTGTGGTAGCAGGTGCTTCCTGCCCCTCTGCCAAGGGACCATTCTCTCTATTCCTCAGCGACTTTCCACCTTTGATCTGGCATCTTCTAATTTCTGGCTCCTCACAGGTAGTGGGGAACTGTGCTGTGTAGCTGAGCTTGACAACCCCATGCAACAGAAGTGGACTAAGCCTGTGAGGGCTGGCGCTGAGGTGGAGTGGACAGAGGACCTGACACTGTAAGGAGTGACCCCCCAACCCCAGCACCCATCAAACCTTGGGCTGGGTCCTAGGATATAGACATGACCAAGACACAACCCCCACCCTTGGGTTGATCACAGGCAAGGACAGATACACATAAATAAGATGGTACAAGTGCTCCAATCAAGGTTGACACAAAGTGCTGTGGAGCACTTAGGTGGGGAAGATTCCGTACCATAGAGGAATAAAGATCAGAGTGGGCTTCATGGAGGAGGTGGCATTTAAACTGCATCTTAGAGCAAGAGTAGGATTTCTAGAGTGGAGAGAAAAGTATTTTTGGCAGAGGGAATAGCTTGAGCAAAGAAAGAGGGTGGTTTGAGACTAGGAGAGAGGCTGGAAAGGCATGGAGGATTTGAATGAGGAGTGAGGTCCCATTTTCTTGGAAAGTGGGAGTATCAGGAAGGCAGGAATTAATCTGATGGAGCACTTGTACCATCTTTTTTATGTACATCTGTCTCTACCTCTAGCCTGGGACCAGCTCAAGGGTGGGTTCACTTTGCTGATATTCGTCCCCGCCCCCCACCCACCACAATCTCCTCTTGGTGCACAGGGATCTGGGCCCCCAGAGCCAGGAGCTGACCCTCAAAGTGCTGAGGAGCAGCAGCTGTGGAGACAGTGAGTATGGGGCAGGAGGGAGCACCTCTGGGTGGGTGCTGCTGGGGCCCGGGCATGGGCCCAGCTCACAGTGCCACCCCTTTATCAGGTGAACTCCTGGGCCAGGCCACACTGCCTGTGGGCTCCCCCTCCAGACCACTGTCCCGAAGACAGGTGTGCCCACTCACCCCAGGGCCAGGGAAAGTCCTGGGACCAGCAGCCACCATGGCAGCAGAGGTGAGAAGCTGACCTATGGCAGATGGTGGAGGACACTGGAGAAGGGTCATCTCTGAGGCACTGCCTCTTTGCTCTTCCACCCTTGGCAGCTTCAGTATGAGGAGGGCTCCCCCCGAAACCTGGGCACTCCCACTCCTTCTACTCCACGCCCTAGCATCACACCCACCAAGAAGATTGAGCTGGACCGGACCATCATGCCCGATGGCACCATTGTCACCACGGTCACCACCGTCCAGTCCCGGCCCCGTGTAGATGGAAAATTAGGTAAAGAGGAGGCACCTGGGAGCCCAACTCTAGCCAGGGGCCCTGGGCTGCAGACCCATGGCAGGACAGGGAAGGGGAAGGAAGACTCTAACTCTGGCCCACCCTGTTTTCTGACGTTCCATTCAGAGCTTACCACATCTGCCTCATTATCTTTGTCACTCTCAGACTTTCCCTTACATCCTCCATTTCTTCAACCATTCCTCTCATCCTTCAATCCTGGCTCTGCTAGCTTCTCATATAGCCTTGCATTTCCATATCCCCACATTCCTGTCTGTCTTTTCACATGTCTCTTCCCTTTCCCCAGTCCAGCTGGCTAATTGTCCCTCCCTCTACCCTCAACCCTCCAGCACCTTGTGGAATCCTCCAACAAACCCAGTGGCCTCTGTGGCATTTCTCCCACCCCAGAGGCCCTCCATTACATCTCACCCATCTCCAGGGGTTCCAGGGAATTTCCTCTACATCCAGTGGACCCCTGTACAATCCTCGCACACTCAATACTTTCACAGCATCTCCTCACACCCTCAGGGGGCCCATGGCACTTTCCCACACTCCCAGTGGCTCCCATGGTATCCTTTTGTCCCCAGTGTCCCGTGACCTAGTCTGTCTCATACTCTCAGTGGCTCCCATGGCATCGTCTTTGTCACCTGTCTCCTGCCCTGTGAGTCAGCCAAAGACTGTATCTCAACAAAGATAATATGGGGTGGGGGCCACTCTAAAGTCCCTCCCAGCTCACTGACCCTCCCCGACCCACCAGACTCCCCCTCCCGCTCCCCGTCCAAGGTGGAGGTGACTGAGAAGACGACATCTGTGCTGAGTGAGAGCAGTGGCCCCAGCAGTACCTCCCACAGCAGCAGCCGTGAGTGGGGGTTGGGTATGTGTGAGGGTTGGTTGGTACTGGGACCCGAGAGTTAAAAACGACTGGGTGGGGCAGGAGGAGTTCAAGTCCAAGAAGGCATTGGAGACTAGAAGTCAGGTTATCCATCCTCTGTATCCCAGCAGGGGAGAGCCACCTTTCCAACGGTTTGGACCCTGTAGCAGAGACAGCAATTCGCCAGCTTACTGAGCCTAGTGGGCGGGCAGCCAAAAAGACACCCACCAAACGTAGCACTCTGATCATCTCTGGTGTTTCCAAGGTAACAGGGCTCTAGGGAGAGGAGATGGGGTAGGGAGAAAGCCCTAATGGGTCACTCACTTAAAAGTTGTCCCTCCTGCCAGGTGCCCATTGCGCAGGACGAGTTGGCACTATCTCTGGGCTATGCGGCATCCTTGGAAGCCTCAATGCAGGATGACGCAGGGAGCAGCAGAGGTCTCTCTTCACCTCCCTCAGACCCACCAGCCATGTCCCCAGGACCCCTAGATGCCCTCTCCAGTCCCACAAGTGTTCAGGAAGCAGATGAGACAACACGTTCAGACATTTCTGAGAGGCCATCTGTGGATGATGTTGAGTCAGAAACGGGGTCTACTGGTGCCCTGGAGACCCGCAGCCTCAAGGACCACAAAGGTGGGGAGATACTGGCACGACCCCCTTCTTGCCTCTTTTTTATGTCCAGTATCATGACCTAGGAGTCCCTGGTTGGAGCAAACAGTTAAGCACTTAACTACTAACCAAAAGGTTGGCAGTTCGAACCCACCCAGAGGCACCTTGGAAGAAAGGCCTGGTTATCTACTTCAGAGAGGTCACAGCCTTGAAAACCCTATGAAGCACAGTTCTACTCTGACACACATGGGGTCACCATGGGTTGGAATTGACTTGATGGCAATTGGTTTGGTTTTTTTGGTTATCATGACCTAGGTCCCACTGGACACTTAGGGACATGGGTGCCACAAGCCAACTTGCCTTCTCCTTCCTCCCCTATGGGATTGTCAGAGTTCCCAGCGTGGTTCAGCCAAGCTAGAGTAGGAAGGGCCTGGGTCTGACAGACTTAGGTGATAGGAGGGGATGCCAAATGATTCCCCTTTGCCTGAGTTTTTCCTTTTTTCTGGGTCTAAGCACCTGTCTTCCTTTTCCTTCCTTCTTTTTTTTTTTCCCCCCACCCTTTCACTCTGCACCCTCTCCCCTATGAGTGTAAAAAACCCTACCCCAAGTCAACTCTAAGATTGCCCCTCTGGCAGTGACAGTCTGTGGACAGCTGTGGCACTTCCAACTTGCTTGCCCCAAGACATCTTCATCCCTCTGCCACTGAGTCTTTCAACCACAAATCTATTTATGATGTAAGTCTGCATCACTTCTTGGGATAATGAGATTCCTAAGTCCAAAGGCTGCTGTGCAAGCACCTTCCGCATTATGTTGGTCCTGAATTTACCTCTTTGAAGCTTCCACAGCAGTGCCTCTTACTCACATCCTGGAATTTGGTAAACAAGTCAGTGTCAACCCACCTGTTCCCTTCATGATTTTATAGGCTTTAGGAACACCCTCAGCTCCGCCTTTGGCTTTCCATACTACAGAGGCCCAGTCCTCTCAGTCTGTTCTCACAGAGCAGCCAGCCCCATGACATTCATCCTCAGGGGGAGGACTCAGAGGTGCACACAAATTCCCATGAGCACCACCATTTTTTTCCTCAGGAAGGATGAAGAGCATGTTTTGTTTCTTTCTTTCCTGAAGAAGCCTGGCTTCTAGGCCAGGAGACTGGTTTTGTTCCATATCTTCTATCCCTCCACCCAATCCTGTCTCTGCTCCCCACCTCACCCCACCCCAGTCATGCCCCTCTCGCTGCCTCAGCCTCCCTTCTTCCCTACAGTGAGTTTCCTGCGCAGTGGCACTAAGCTCATCTTCCGCCGGAGGCCCCGACAGAAGGAAGCTGGTCTGAGCCAATCACACGATGACCTCTCCAACACGGCGGCCACACCCAGTGTCCGAAAGAAGGCTGGCAGTTT
Source organism: Trichechus manatus latirostris (assembly GCF_000243295.1). Classification (NCBI taxonomy): domain Eukaryota; kingdom Metazoa; phylum Chordata; class Mammalia; order Sirenia; family Trichechidae; genus Trichechus; species Trichechus manatus. The sequence goes on along the minus strand of NW_004444079.1, from coordinate 2,437,526 downwards.
TTCTCGCCGCCTTATCAAGCGCTTTTCCTTCAAATCCAAATCCAAGGCTAATGGCAACCCCAGCCCCCAGCTCTGACGGTCCTCCTCACCTCCTGAGCTAGGAGAGTGCAGGAGTTTTCTCAGCCCATTCCCAACAACCCCTTCCAAACCACACCCTGGATTCCCGAGCCAGGAAAGCCCTCTGGGTTCCAGGAAGCCCTGTCCACCTTGGGCTGTGGGGCCAGTTGGAAGGGTACTTGCAATGGGAAGTGTGTGAGAGGTGGGCACTCATTGCTGAGGACAGAGGAGAAGGACTTGGTGGCTGGGAGTAAGGAAGGCTGTGTTCTGGCACATGTGGGCCTTCCTCAGAGCTGTTTGCCTCCTGTTAACACTGGCCCCTCAGAGGAGTCCCAGGGTGCTCAGCTCCTCAGCTGATCCTTCCTCCCTTATTTATTCTCTTTTCTATTTATATGTGTGGCCCAGGACCCTCAGTGAACAGACGATAGAGGGCATCTCTCCCAGGTGACCCTTCTTTTCTATCCCAGAAGGGTAGGCAACTCCCTTTGGGATGGAGCTCCCACACCTCCCTCAGGTCCCCACTCAGACCAGCACCAGTGTCTGCCTCTGAGGACATTGGCAGCTCCTAGAAAGCCGGGTTGGTGCCCGGGATGGGGGGCAGGTACTCCCCGCCTCCCTGACTTCCCTTCTGCTCCTCGTTCCTCCCTCCCCCTTTATTACTGTTTTTGTACTTGATACCTTCTCTGTGAGCAGTGGTTCTGTTGGAAGGAAGGAGCCAGGAGCCTGGTGGGAAGCCTTCCCCCGAGAGATGACTTCAGGGGCTTTATTTAAAGACTGTGATGATGGAGCAAGAGCAAGGCTGCACCTCTGTATGTGGGAGATGATGACTTCCATTGCTGCGTGATGGCTTGGAAATTAATTTATTAAATTAAAGTCAAATTGGAGTTTATCCACTGGATAACTGGTTATTTTTTGAAAGGGGAATAGGTAGCGAAGCCGTGGTGGTGATGGAGGGGGAAGATCGGAGGCAGGGGCCCAGATATTGAGGTGGGATAGATGACATATATAATGTGTTGGTTAAGAAGTTCCTACAGGGAAGATGGGACATGTAGAGAGAGGATGGGAGAGAGAGAAGAGTCTCTGAAGGGTGAACTTGTAGTCAAAAAGTCAACCAGAAAAAAAAAGTCAGTTGGCTAGTACAGTATCTTCACTCCCCTTTCTTGAACAGGTTGCTCCTTCCAGAATGTAATAGTATAATCCAGAGCATGGACTATGGAACTAGACTGCCTGGGTTTGAGTCCCAGCACCAATTACCTGTGTGATCTTAGGCAGGTGATGTAACATCTGAGTGCCTCAGTTTTCTCATCTATAAAATGGGGACTGTGATAATAGTAGCTATCTCATTTGGTTATGGGAGAGAAGTAAACATAAAGTGCTTAGAACTCTTCCGGCATATAGTCAGCACTGAGTAAGTGTTGGAGCCCTGGTGGCACACTGGTTAAGAACTTGGCTGCTAACCAAAAGGTCGGCTGTTGAAATCCACCAGCTGCTCCTCAGAAACCCTACGGGGCAGTTCTACTGTCTTATAGGGTCACTATAAGTTGGAATCAATTCAATGGCAATGGGTTTTTGTGGGTTTTTTTGAGTGTTAGCTAGTGCCTCAGAAAAGACAGATTAGGAGGGAGAAGTCTTGTTCAGTGTTTCATCATCATAAAAAGGCTTTTACTCATTAATGGGGACAAGTTGCAAGGAGTTATAGATACTAGCGAACTATATGTGTCCTCAGTTCCTGTTTTCTGGGAACTTACAAAGGACATGGACCAGATAAGCTGCTGCAGGATGTCAGGGAAAGGAGACAGGAACCCTAAGTCTGCCACAAACACACTGAGTGACGTTGAGTAGAACACTTCTCTTTTCTGGGCCTTAGCTTCCTCATCTCTAAAATGAAGGGTGGCCTAGGTGATCACTCAGGTCACAGCTAGCCCTGACATTCTGTGACTTATCTACATCATAGGTGATCACTCAGGTCACAGCTAACTCTGACATTCTGTGACTTATCTACATCA
>NW_004444079.1:2413198-2435363 GCF_000243295.1 Trichechus manatus latirostris | reverse complement strand
CTGACATTCTGTGACTTATCTACATCATAGGTGATCACTCAGGTCACAGCTAACTCTGACATTCTGTGACTTATCTACATCACAGGGGCTCAGGGCACATGCCTTTGAGTAGACAGGATGGAATTGTTAATATTCCCATGCTTGTGTCCACACCAGCCAACAGGATATGGGATTTTTGGAAAGAGCAGTAGAGTATGGCTATTTAATTTTTATACAGTGAAATGCTTGACTCGAGGTCATGAAAACTCAATGAGATTTAGCAAGCTGTTTTCCCCAATCTAAGAAATGCAAATTTTAGTGGTTTACAGAGGAGCAGTTTGTTTGTTTACCAATGTGACAAGACAACAAAACACATTGGACTTAAAATTGCACAAGAAGCAATTCAGATTCCCATCGGACCTGTGGATTGAGTGGAACTGGAAATCGTCCTCAGCTTCCAGGACTGAGCTGCCCAGAGCTAAAGGAATCACATATTTTGTAGAAGAGCCTGATCACGTTTCAAAAACAGGCATTTAAAACTTGAATCCAAAAGAAATGCAAACAGTTTAATCAACTTTATCCATTTCACACTTTTAGAAGAGATCCATGCTTTTGATGAATATGAATTATGCTTTAAGTTTCTGTGGCAACTTTTGAAGAATAAATGAATTATCAAGCCAAAATTGTGGCTTATTTTCAAGAGAACTAGATTGAGATGCAAATAAACTATGCTAGACAGCAGCACTTATAATTGGAGACCTGGTGGCTCAGTGGTTAAGAGCTTGGCTGCTAACCAATAGATCAGCACCACCAGCCGCTCCTTGGAAACCATATGGGGCAGTTCTACTCTGTCCTATAGGGTCACTATGAGTTGGAATCAACTCTCTAGTTTTTTTTTCTGGTTGGGCAGCAGCAAGGCATTGCCTCAAATTTTGGAAACATAAATCCCAGAGCTATCCTGAAGCTGTTTTGTTTTTTTTAATTGTACTTTAGAAGGGTTACAGAGCAAACTAGTTTCTCATTAAACAATTAATACACATATTGTTTTGTGACATTGGTTGCCAACCCCATGACATGTTAACATGCTCCCTTTCTCGACCTTGGGTTCCCCGTTACCAGTCTTCCTGTCTCCTGCTATCCTGAAAGTTTTGCTCTGTAAGCTGTCTTTGAGTCTACACAGCTCTGTGAATGAATTTTTTTTCATGCAGTTTCTAAATGAACACTGAGAGTCATCGTCAGTGAATCTGAATTAAGATGAGCTTGGCATTTGCGAAGTACTACTATGACTATGCACTCTGAATGCATAAAGTTGATAAAATATATTTTATATTACTTTTGAATTATATTTTAAAATCCCTGTTTTTAATAGGGACCAGGCTATAATTCAATTAACAGCAAAACTTATGCACAAATTTCTGATTGCATTATCTTACTGTTTTTAATGGCATCTTTAAATACATTTTATTTATATTTAATAGTTAATGTGTGTTCTGATTACATAACTTATATCGGCAAATTAAAAAATATAGAAACATGTAAAGGAATAAAATAAATATCAAACCTAATGAACTTTACTAGGGTACATAATTCATTTAACAAATACGTCTTGAACCGTTACTGAGTTTCAGCCACTAGGCTAAGTGAGAGTCTATAAAGGTGAAGAACATAGATACAACCCTTGCCCTCCCTCACTGAACATGGTCTAGTGAAGGATTCAAGGTAAACTGGAGAAGTAGGCAGGACCCGGGTGCTAAAGGACCTTGAAAGCCTCAGCAAGGTTTTGAGGCTTTATCCCGAGGGTCACAGAATGCCTTTGAGTATTTTAAAGCAGAGTGGCGACTTGATCCGATCTGCATTTTGTAAAGATCACTTCTGCTCTGTGGAGAACGGTTTGGAGGGAGGCAAGAGTGCACGCAGTGGGACCAGCGTAGAAACCCGGATGGCCTAGGGTGGGGCTGGTGAAGATAAGGAAAAATGGGTGGATTCGAGAAATCCTGTGTTTAAGGAGGTAGAATCCACAGAACTTGGCAATAGATTCATGTGACAAGTGAGGGAGGAATGAGGTATGACTTTAGGTTTCTGACTTGGAACGAGTGGGTGGATACCAGCGTCGTTCACTGAGCCTGGGGAACACATGAGGCAGAAGTTTGGCGGAAGGAGAAGACTGCGTAGGAAAACCAGTATTTAAAAGACAAGGTGAATGAGGGGGTAAAGAATAGATGAGGGCCCCCAGTTTGGGCCGAGGGACCGGCAGCGTTGGGCACCAAGCCTCCCGCGCCCTTCTCCTTGCAAACCATGCGGGCACCTAACTAACGCAGGAGGAAGAAGACCTCACTCGGCGCTCAGCCGGGGGTCTGCGCAAAACGACTGGGCCTCGTGCACCGAGTCTGCGCAGTTGTGGGAATTCAGGCCTGTGGGATTCCTGCCTCCGCATCTCTTGGAGTACCGCCAGGCCGGCAAACACTACTTTTTCACGCATCCCGGGGCCCCGCACTCTCGCCCCGGACGCCGCGCCCCACCCATCCCCGCCCCTTCCGTGTTTTGGTAGCACACGGGTTCCGTCAGACGCAGCGGCGATTGGCTGTCGCTGGCCGTCGCTCAAGCTCCCTCCCCGGAGATGGTCCGGGGTGAAAGGAGAGGTGTAACGACCCGCGGGCGGAGGGACGGTAAGTTAGAGCTGCCGGGTTGGCCGGGTCGCCGTTTGGGGTGCTCTCTGTGGCGGCTGCAGAAAGTCAGGCTCTTCAGGAATCGCCTTGGCGAAGCTTCCTCTTGCAGCACGGCCAGGCTTTCTGCTCCAGCGCCTGTAGTGCCCCGGTCCCCTAATCCCGACTCGAACCTCCCTGCTTTCTTGTCTGGGGGCTGAGCTGCTGCCGAGACACGGGCACCGCCACGCCTTAGGGGAAAGGATTCCGGAAGCCTGCGGGGCTGCAAGTGAGAGGTTTCACCCGCCCAGACGGTCTCCTTCCTTCTCTTCGAATTCTATTTGTCCTTCAAGGCTTGGCCCGAGCCCCGCCGCTTAGGGAGAGCCTTCTCTGTTTCGTCTGCCCTCGGGGATTTCTCTTTCCTGGTCTACCTCATCGGGCGCTTTGTTTTGGTGGTTGTCTTCTTGCGTCAGAGTCTTATCTCTTGGGCCAAATTGTGAGTGTTTAGGCTTTTCAGGACCGAGGCCCCTCTTTTTCTCGAATACCATTCAGGGTCCATTCCGTGTCTTGCGTTACAACATATACTCCCTTTTAGGTTATTTGCGAACTACTTCTTACTTTGATTCCTGATGCAAATAAGTGTTAGAGATGCCTTAGGTTGTACTTCTGTTGACTTTTTTTTTGCAGAGTTGGTGCTTAGGTCATCTAACCCTTAGAAGCAGAGATACTAACTGCTAACACTTGTTGAGTTCTAGCAATGTGTTATGCTAGGTATTTTAATATCCATTATCTGTTTTAATCCTTAAATCAATTCAATGAAATAGGTATAATTTTTCCTATGCCACGTTGGGGAAATTGAGGCTTAAGTGATTTGCCCAAGGTCAGGTAGCTAGTAAATGTTGGAGGTTTCTAACTGGGTGTGCTGAATCCGACACCAAAATAGCTAATTCATAAAATGTGTTCTGGTTATTGTGTGTACAGATATGATGACTATGAAGAGGAGGGAGTCAGACAAGGAGAGGTAAGACAAGCAGATGTAGGAATCAAAAGGGAGCCAAACTGCCTGGGTTTGAGTTCTGTCTCCACTTCCTAGCATTGTAACCTTGAGTAAATTACTTAACCCCCTGAGCCCATTTTCTCGTTTGTAAAATGGAGATAATAATAGTACTTACCCCTGCTACCGATCATGGGGATGGCGCAGGACCGAGCAGCATTTTGTGTCATTGTGCCTGGGGTTGGAATGAGTCGGGGACCCACACCGTGGCTGCTGACAGCACCAACCTCAATCGGGTTGTTGTATTAATTAGTTTTCATAAGTGTCAAACTCTTAGAGCAGTGTTTAGCATATAGTAAACACTTAATAGATGTTAAATTATTTTAGGAAGAGCAAAATCATTGAGACAGGAAACTTGAACAGAGCCAGCTGGCCAGGTGCCCTTTCCAGTGTACAAGTTGCCTCATTTGCGTTCTCTGCCTACAGGAGGACTGGTGACCCTATAGTCTCTGCCCGACAGCTCTGCAGGGTCGAAACAGGCTGGCGCAAGGAGAGGAATTACAGAAAGTTGAGAGACAATGAAAGAGGGGGTCAGGGAGCTTTGCCTAAGTTTCAGGTCATTCTAGATCTCTAATTGGCCTGCATCCTGGGTCTTGCCATAGTCTGACAATGCGGATGCATTTAGAATATTTGTGCTCAGCATTATGCCTGGCCCAGGATAGGGACAGAGACGGGTGTAATAGAGATTCTGCTCAGAAGCAGCTTATACTCCAGTTGGATAATGAGAATGGAACACATAAAATGACCATGAGTGACCATGGACAGCATAAAATTAGGGGTGAGATTTTATGGTGTCAACTATGCAAGCCATAGGAACAAGAAGCAAGAGTAATCACCGAGGGGTGGGGTAGTTTAGCAAGTCTTTCTGGAATATGATCATATTCTGATATTTATTGGACATCCCAGGTGTACAGAGCTCTGTGCTGATGCTGGGAATAAGAAGTGAATAAGTGACCAGCCCTGTCCTGAGAAGCTCCTAGTTTAGGGGAGACAGACATTCCATTCCACTGTAAAAATACAGGTGCATACAGAGTGCTGTGGAGGCAGGAGGTGGGATTTTCCAGCTCTGCCTGGCTGAATTGGGAAAGAGGTTGCCAAGAATGGGACATTTGGGCTTGAAGGGTGAGTAGAAGTTGCTCAGGCAGAGAGTTTTAGAAGAATGTAGTGGAGCCCTGGTGGTGCAGTGGTTAAGAGCTCAGCTGCTAACCAAAAGGTCGGCAGTTCGAACCCACCAGCCACTCCTTGGAAATCCTATGGGGCAGTTTTACTCTGTCCTGTAGGGTCGCTATGAGTCAGAATCGACTCAACAGCAGTGGGTTTTGGGTTTAGTGTGATCAGGGACAGGGATGATTGAATCAGAGGAAGCCAGAGAAGCAGCATGGTGTGGGGGAAAGAGCCTCATCTTTGTATTGGAATCGGAGCACCCTTATACCAAATGAGATAAAGTGTGCTGAGGGCTCACCACAGGGCTGACACACAGTAGGCCCTCAGTATGTTAGCATCTTTATCCAGACCCTGGAGAACCTGAACGGAGCTCCCTTTCAATTAGAATTTGAATTTCTAACAAGTTCCCAGGCGATGCTAATCTTGCTGGTTAGGGACCAATTCTGAGAACCACTAGTAGAGCAGTGGTTCTGAAATTTTATTATACATAAGAATTACCCGGGGATTTGTTAAAAATGTAGATTCTGATTCAGTATATCTGGAGTGGAAATGCATATTCTCGGCATGGGTTCAAGCTGGAACGAACCAGTTCAAAGCCTTACAGTGAGGCCCATTTGAGAAGTGGACTTGATCCTGCAGGTAGTAGGAGTCAGAGGAGGTTCGGGTTTTTATTTCTGCCTTGGGAAAGCTTTCCCTACTTTCCCAGCCGAACATGATAAAAGCAGTCAATATTTTCTCCTAATAGGACTTCACTGTTGGCCTAGGGGGCACCTAGCAAACCATTGTACACCCCAGAGTGTCAAGGGTGACTGGGACTCTTAAGGAGAGGAAAGGCTAAGGATTGAAGCGGGGTTTCTGTGGTCAGCACTTAGGTATTACACATTGCCGTCAAGTTGATCCCGACTCATAGCGACCCTCTAGCTCAGAGTAGAACTGCCCCATAGAGTTTCCAAGGAGCAGCTGGTGAATTCTAATTGTCAATCTTTTGGTTAGCAGCTGTAGCTCTTAACCACTACGCCTCCAGGGTTTGCACTTAGGTATAGTAGGTTCAAAAGCCTGTACTTGTAGGCGTGGATATTATGCTTGTTGTATTTTCTGGGTTTTTTTTTTTCCCCTGTCAGTATTTAGTAAGAATTTTTGCAGAGTTCGTATCTGTCTTAGGTAGGCCGAAGGGAGGAGTGCTCCACCCTCTTCCAGGGTTCACCATAGTAGGGGTAGCAGGAATCAGTGACAATCCCCAAGGAGAAGGTGACGCTTAGGGGACAGAGTCAGGGCCTCTTAGTGTCTCCTCTCTCCCTCCAGAACTTCTGCTTGCAGTCATCCTCTGCTGCTTCATGTTTTGTTTTAATGAGGGAAACTCTTCTTTTATTCCAGTGTTCCTCAGAGTATGCTCTTGGAACTGTCTGCGACAGAACTACCTAGGGGCTGAGTTAAAAGGGCAGATGTCTAGGCTTGACCCCAGCCTTCCTCAATCTGGCGTTCTAGGGGAGGGGCTGCGGAAATCTGCATTTGTATGCATATTGAAAATTGAGACCTTTTAGTTTTTCATTCAGCTTTCTTCAACAAATGTTTTTCACATGCCTAAGCACTGTATGGAGCCCTGGTGGCACAGTGGTTAAGAGTTCGGTTGCTAATCAAAAGGTCGGCAGTTCGAATCTACCAGCCTCTCCTTCGAAACCCTATGGGACAGTTCTACTATGTCCTATAGGAACTATGAGTTGGAATTGACTTGATGGCAACAGGTTTTTTTTTTTTTTTGGAAGTACTGTATAGGCACCAGAGGTACTGTGTAAGGTAGACAGCTCTGATCGCTGCATTCGTGGAGCTTACGTTCCAAGGAAATCTACATTTTTGCCCAGAGGGTGTTAGGGAGTGGTGGAATAAACAACTGGACAGGTAAGGCAAAGACTGATCATGTGGCACTTGGACAGTTTGGCAGGGGAGTTATGACATGATGCAGTGGGAAATAAGGGGCTTCTGGGCAAATGGGCAGGCTGTGTAGAGTAGAAAGAATATGGACTTTGGAGTCAGCCAGACCTGACCCTGCTACACCACTGGTGTGTAGCCTTAGGCAGGTTGGTTAATGTCTTTAAATGAGGTTAAAAATAATGCCTGCCTCAGAGAGTAGTGCTGGTGGTTAAATGACATGATGTAAGCAAGGTGCTTAGTATGGTGCTTGGCATATGGTGAGTGTGAAATTAAAAACATAAAGTGTTGTTATCCCCATTTTTGCAGATGAGGAAGTTCAGGAGTAGAAGGGTTAAGTGACTTGACCAAGTCACATAGTAGGTGGTGGACAGTGGAGCCTGCATTTGAACTTTGGTTCCTCTCCAAAGCCATCTCTTTGAACCTCAGCACTGTACTGCCTCCCACAGGAATAATTCCTTCTTGGTGGGGTTGCTCTGAAGCTTAATGTCTGTTAAAATACTTAGCTCAGAGCCTGGCAGATGCTTAATAATGTTAGTTTTTGTTCTCTCTTCCCAAGAACACCAGACAACTTCCAGGGGTTTGAGAAACCGCTACTTCACTCTTACGAAAAAGCCCAGGGTTCTTACGGGTCACTGGAAAAATGCCTGCTGCTTCTAGGCAGGCTGCCATCCTAGCTATTTACGCGAGTGGGACTTGGTGGAATCCTTGCAGCTGTGGATTTCTTCCTCTTTCTATAGGGTAAAGGCCATGCCGCCCCCTGGGAAAGTTCCCCGAAAGGAAAACCTGGGGCTGCAGTGTGAGTGGGGGTCCTGCTCCTTTGTGTGCTCGGCCATGGAGGAGTTCTGTGAGCATGTCACTCAGCACCTGCAGCAGCACCTCCACGGCTCTGAGGAGGAGGAGGAGGAAGAGGAGGATGACCTGCTGGGTAAGGAAGCAGGAGTGGGGAAGGGGAAAACTGACTTCCTCTGCCAGAGCAGGAGGGCTCCCTGGGGTAACAGTAGTGGTTTATTTTCCTGATTGTGGTTTGTTGTTGCTGTTGTTTATAAGAACATTGTGGACGTGTAGAAAACTCAGTCAACAAGGATATAAGGGATGAATCTGTCATCCTAGCATTAAGAGGCAATTATTTAGCAGTACTTTAGTGAACATTATTTTTTGACCTCTTTCTGCATGTGTATACATATATAAGATATAGATAAGTATGATTTTATTTTTAAAAACAGCGAAAAAGGATCATTCTGTACAAGCTGTTGGAAGCCTGTGTTTTTCACTGTCTGGTAGTGTTACCCCAACTTTTTTTTAACTGCGACCCTGGTTAGGAATACACTTTCTATCATGACCTTGTACACAAAAGTTACAGAAAAAAATACTTGAAGCAATACTTATTACATGCTTTCTGAAATTTCGATTCTGTTCTCTTTTGTTAAAAAAATAATAATAATAATAGTGTTTTGCAGTCCACTAAATTGATTTCATCACCCACTAATGGGTCACAGTTTGAAAAACTCTGATCTATAGGAAGTAGAAAAGTAGCTCTCCTTCCCGCACTCTCAATTCTGTTTTAAGTCTAGTGAATATGAATTACAACAGTTTCAAAAGTCAAATAATATTTATACAAAAAAGAAATTAGGAAACGATTATATACTTTTTTAAGTACTTTTCAAAACAGGTATATTCCTGTAAAACATGGAAAATGTGGTGCTTAGAGAAGGCTGTGGGAGAGAAAAGAAGTGGATTAGAGTGGTCAGTGGGACCTTCCTGGGGAAGGCAGATCCTGAGTAGAATATGGATGAAAGGAGAACTGGTAGTTTCACAGGGAGGAGTGGGAAGTGTCCCAGATTGGGAAGCAGTGTCTTCCTTGGGGTGTAGTAGAAACTCTGAGCCAGAGGTAGTGCATGCCAGCCACACCTGCTGCCTCAGAGTTCCTGCCACTTGGCCTTTGCACACACAGCGTTACCTCTGTCCAGACCACACTCTCCTTCACCTAGTTTACCACTACTTATCCTTCAGGTCTCAAAGACACAGGGACAGTTTCCAACTTTGGTGAACATTCTTTTTGACCTCTCTCTGCGTGTGTGTGTGAGATCAGATTACCTCTTGTTTAATACTTCTATAGCTCCATGTACTCCCCCCACCTTGATAGCGTTGGATAGTTTTATATTTATAAATGTGATTATTTGATTAATGTTCTTTTTCCCTGAGTGAAAGCTATGTGAGGGCAAGAAATGGGCCTCTTTCTGTTCATTGTTACATCCCCAGTGCTTGGCACTTCCTTAAATACTGGTATTTGCTGAATGAAGTCCTAGTAATTTTGTCAGTGTCGGGCCTCTTTACTCCCTGCTAAGCGCCGCAGGTGGAGGGAAAGCTGAGGCTTGGAAAGTATCAAACTCTTCCTTCTTAATCTTTTTCTGCAGAGGAAGAATTCTCCTGCTTGTGGCAAGAATGTGGCTTTTGTTCTCTGGATAGTTCTGCTGACCTCATCCGCCATGTCTACTTCCACTGCTACCACACCAAGCTGAAACAGTGGGGGCTGCAGGCCTTGCAAAGCCAGGCTGACCTCAGCCCCTGCATCCTGGACTTCCAGAGCCGGAATGTCATCCCTGATATCCCTGACCACTTTCTGTGTCTGTGGGAGCATTGTGAGGTCAGCAGGCAGTGCCAGTAGTAGGGGTGGCAGTTGGGGATCTTAACTCAGGATGCCTGGACCCTTTCAGGGATGCCTTATATTCCCAAGAGTCCTGCTACTGCCTCTCCTCTATTTCTGTGTAGCCCCCTCCCTCAAACATTCCATCCCTACCAAGTTAATTTGGGAGAGAGCCAAGAAACCCTTTTGGACACATAGGGATAAGAGTCCCTCCAGCTACCCTCAGTCCTTACCCCAAGTTGCCCTGGCACAGAGCTCCTTCGACAATCCTGAGTGGTTCTATCGGCATGTGGAAGCACACAGCCTGTGCTGTGAATACCAAGCCGTTGGCAAGGATAACCACGTGGTGCTGTGCGGCTGGAAAGGTAGGGCCACTTCTTAACTTCTGGCCTCTGGAGGAAACCCTGGGGGTGCTAAGGTGCTAGGGCAGCCAGGGATGAGACCAGTTCTAAAGGGCAAAGTTGGCTGCTGGCTGGGGAGATTTGGGGGTACCAGAGCCTACTCTGGGGGTTTATAGCTGAAACCTGAGTGGGCCTTCCTTCCCAGAGTGTACCTGCACCTTCAAGGACCGCTGTAAGCTTCGAGAGCACCTCCGCAGCCATACCCAGGAGAAGGTGGTGGCCTGCCCTACATGTGGAGGCATGTTTGCCAACAACACGAAGTTCTTAGATCATATCCGTCGTCAGACCTCACTGGATCGTAAGTAATCAGAGGAGGGGCGTGGGTGCAGACTGTCCTGCTTGCAGTGGGGGTTGGGAACATGTTCCCAGGGGAGGCAGCCACAGAGGGTATCTGCCACTTGGCTGCATTTGCCTTTCGGGTCAGCCACCTCCCACAGTCTCTCTGCTGATTCCGATTCACTGAATGTTTTCATTCAGTATCTACTCTGTCCCGTATTATCTCAGTTAATCCTTACAACAGTCCCATGAAGTAGGTTTCTTATCCCCATTTTTGCAGATGAGGAAACTGAGGCTCAGAGAGGTTAAGTCACTTACCTGCGATCACACAGCTACTATGTGCTGAAGTGGGGATTCTAACTCAGGTTCTTGACTCCTAGTCCCATGCCCTTTCCATAATTCTGTGTCCATCCATAGCTCTCTGACTTCTGTTTTTCTCCCCGGGTGGTTCCCTTCTGCCTGGGATAGTTGCCCTCTCCCTGGCCCTCTCTTCTCCCTGTGCCTCTCCCCATCCCCCACAGCTCTCTTTCTTCTACCTGCCCCACCCCAGAGCAACGCTTCCAGTGCTCTCACTGTTCCAAGAGATTTGCCACAGAGCGGCTGTTGCGGGACCACATGCGTAATCACGGTGAGTGTCCTGCCGGCCCGGCCTCCCTGCCGACCCTCCATGGCCCACCAGCCCTCCAAGCACAGCTTTCTCTCTGCTCCTCAGTGAATCACTACAAGTGCCCTCTGTGTGACATGACCTGCCCTCTGCCTTCCTCCCTCCGCAACCATATGCGCTTTCGCCACAGTGAGGACCGGCCCTTTAAATGTGACTATTGTGACTACAGGTAAGGGGAACCAGAGGCCAGGAAACAGCTTGTGTCCCAAGGTCCCCCATGCCCTCCAACCCCTCCTGTCCTCTACTGGCAGCTGCAAGAACCTGATTGACCTTCGGAAGCACCTAGATACCCATAGCAAGGAGCCAGCCTACAGGTGTGATTTTGAGAACTGCAGCTTCAGTGCCCGATCCCTCTGCTCCATCAAGTCCCATTTCCGCAAAGTACATGAAGTGAGTGGGGCTGGGTGAAGAGGAAGGGCTAGCAGAAGTGTGGGGGAGCCCACGGTGAAGAGCTGGCCTCACCTCTCCCTCCTCTTCCCATCAGGGAGACTCAGAGCCAAGGTACAAATGTCACGTGTGTGACAAATGCTTCACACGGGGCAACAACCTCACTGTGCATCTTCGTAAGAAGCACCAGTTCAAATGGCCCTCAGGGCACCCCCGTTTTCGGTATGTGTCTCAGCCCTCTCCCCGTCACCCTCCCCCCAAATTCACACACATTTTCTCCTATACCTTTTCAACAAGTCAGAAACTTTAAATTTGATGGTGCTTTGATGTCTACCATCTCCCTTTAGACTCAACCCTAAGAATAATGCTGGGGCAAGGATTATTTTTCTGATTTTTGAACCCAAGGCGCTGATAGTAAATGGTGCTTTAAGTCCTGCTGTCAGAGCTAGAGGTAGAACTAGAACCTGATGGTTAGCTCCATGGCCTTTTCATAAATCCTTCGCTAATATCCCCACCCTCATAACACACTCTCCCTCTCACTTTGGGTTGGGTTTCTACATAAAATCTTCCCATTTTGATTAATGATCTTTCCCTCTTGCCTTTTCTTCTGCATATTCAATAAAAACCTTTTTTGTCTTCAACTCCCATGACTTAGAATCCCAGGACTTCTTCCATCTCTTGTCTTTGTCCCTTACCTTGCCAGTCTCCAGGCCATTTCAGCATCCCTCTGCCTGTGTTTACTGCACTTTATGCTCCTGCTTCACCAGGTACAAGGAGCATGAAGATGGCTACATGCGGCTGCAGCTGGTTCGCTATGAGAGCGTAGAGCTGACACAGCAGCTGTTACGGCAGCCACAAGATGGATCGGGCCTGGGAGCTTCACTGCATGAGAGCAGCCTGCAGGGCATCCTTCTAGAAACAGTGCCAGGGGATCCAGGACCTGAGGAAGAGGCTGAAGAGGAAGAAGAGGGTGGGGGTGGTGAGGGGACAGCCCTATCAGCCCCTCAGGACACCCCCAGCCCTGTCATCCATGTGGTGAATCAGACCAATGCCGAAGGTCAGCGAGAGATTGTCTACTATGTGCTGTCTGAAGCCCCAGGGGAGCCTCCCCCTCCCACTGAGCTACCCTCAGGGGGAATCATGGAAAAACTTGAGGGAACAGCTGAGGAGCCCAAGGTCCAGATGATGTGACCACTGCAGAGCCTGACCATTCCTACCTCAGGCCTCAAGGTTTGAGCCGGGTGGTGGCAGCATACCTAATGGGCAGCTCTTGGCAATGGATGCCTCAGAGTGGTGCTGGGAGCAGCATGCTTCCACTCTGGACCAGGCTCGAATCATTCTGCTGACTAAGGACTTCTGTTACTGCCAGACCATGTCTTGTGGGGATCCTGAGGAGTTTGGATTCTATTAGGGGGACGTCATGAATGTGTGTATTCTTGGTTAGGGGAGATATTATCAGGCTTAACTGTAAACCGCCTACACATGCTGGACAATAATTAAAATCCATAGTGAACCCACCTTCGTTCCCATCTTTAAGGGTTCTTAGGCCCAGGGGTGACCTGTAACTGTCCCCTACAAGGGCCGTTTCCTTGCAACCAGCCAAGGCATTGAGAACGAGACAGCCATTTCCTTCTTAAGGGTTCTTCCAACAACCCCAAGGACTTTCGTGGTTATCCTCAGGGACGGGATTGGAGGCACTGAGTATGTGTGTAGCAATTGTTTTTTGGTAATAAAAGAAACACTTGGGTTGTTACTCATTTCTTCTTCCTTATGTTTGGTGGCATTCAACTGGGTAGTGAGGAGATACAGCCACCCAGAAGTAGAGCTGAATAATTAGGCTTGTTCCCTTTTCAGTGACCAGGGTTTTTTGGTTTTGTTTTGAACTGTCTTCTTGATCCCTGCCCCTTTTTTGCTGACACTTCATGTCTTCTTGGAGCATCTGCCATCTCCACAGAGGTCCCAGGCATTTGGCCATGTGTGGACAGTAACAACACTGTAGAATGGTCAAGAGTGGGCCTCATCGAAGAAGACAGAGCAGCTGACCATGGCCACACCCTCTGAGTAGCAAAGTAGGGGACAGGATCCTGATTAGAACTCTGCCTTTAGGGTCAGGGTACTTTACCTGTGGGGCCGTGGGCTGAGAAGGAAGCTGGGGTGGAGGGTGGGTTTGAGGACTCTCCGTGACAAGAGAAGCCTCTGTCCTCATCTATCTGATAGCCTGTTTGGACAAAGAGGGACTGGCTGTACTCATTTGGTGGAGGGACAGGGCATGGGTGGTGAAATTAGTGCAAGATCCCAGGGAAGTGAGCCTGGGAATGAGTGGCTCTACTTACAGAAAAATTTTAATTCATGTTTCCTGTCTCCTCCGTATCACCATCTCTCTCTGTTTTTTAAAAATTTTATTTATTTTATTGTTGAGAACATATCGCTGTCTAGGGGCCCTTATAGAAGCAAAGCATTAACATAACCTTAAAGCCCTCATTATTTCTTGCCTGAATTCTTACAGCAGCTTCCTAACTTGTTTCTGCTTGCAGTCTATCACTCTTCCAATTTATATTCCCTATCATTAGCAGAATTCTAAAACACAAGTCAGAACCTTATATGGTCTGGTTGTGCGGCCCTGCCCTCCTTCCCAGTCTGGTTTCCATGGCCTACTACCCTCTGCTGCAGACCAAAAAGTACCATACCTCTTTATGTTTGTTTAGAGACCAAGTTTTCTCTGCCTGGAATGATGTGCTCACCCATTTGTAGACATAGCAGACACGTCCTTGTTTAAAATATCAGCTGTAGTCACTTCCTTGATGAAACCTTTCCTGATCCCTTTCCTGAGTAATATCATCTACTCTTATTCTGAGCTTCCTAAAAATACCCTAATGGGCTTCTGTCATTACACTCAATCTTTCCTCCCCTCTGTACTTTAGGTCCCTCAAAGGCAGGTCCTGGGTTTTATGCATCTATGTTCTTAGCACCTGTCACGATGTCTGGGTTACAGTAGCAGTGCAGTAAGTGACTGACAGAATTAAGGAAGAGATTTTTCTTTCCTAATTCTTTCTGCAATAGGCACATACTGTTTTTATAAGACTTAAATTAGGTCCTTTTAAAACAGCTCAGAAATCCTTTTTTGGGAGCTTCCTGCCCAACCACGACCCCTGAGAGGATTTCCTTTACCCTTCCAGAGTGGCAGAGACCCTAAGAATTGACACAGGGAGCTGAGAAATGGGACAGACATAAAATGTTTCTTTGATTTTGGGGCTTTCAGCCTCTTCAAGATCTAATAAAAATTAGACACTTTCCCCAGGAAAATGCACATTCAGACACATGGTTTTCTAGCTTGGTTCTTGGACTACCTGAGTACCTGCCATTCCCTAGGAGGCCTCACAGTCCACCCCCTATAAATTTGATAACTTAGATGAAATGAACCAATCCTTGAAAGACAAACTACCAAAACTCACACAAGGAGAAATCTGAATAAGCCTATATCTATTAAATTGAATCAATAACAACATTCCAAAAAAAAGCACCAGTCCCACATAGTTTCACTGGTGAATTCTACCAAACATTTAAAGGAAGAAATGATGCCAATTTTCTGTAATCTCTTCCAGAAAATATAAGCTGAGGGAACACTTCTTAACTTATTCTATGAGGCCAGCATTACCCTAATTCCAAAATCAAAGACAAAGGAAAACTACAGACCGATATCTCTGATGAACATAGATGCAAAAATCCTCAAAAAAATAGTAGCAAATTGAATCCAACAATGTGTAAAAGGAATCACAGCACAACCAAGTGGATTTACTCCAGATAGGCAAAGCTGGTTCAGCATTCAAAAATTAATCCATCACATCAACAGCTAAAAAAGAAAAATATGATTATATTAGTAAATGCAGAAAAAGCATTTGACAAAATCCAACTCTCATTTATGATAAAAACATCAAACCAGGAAGACGGGAACTTCTCAATAAAGAACATCTACAAAAAACCTACAGCTAACATACTTAGTGGTGAGAAACTGAATGCTTTATCCCTAAGACCGGGAACAAGGCAAGGTTGTCTTTTTCCACCACTCTTATTAAACACTGTACTGGAAGTCCTAGCTAGTGCCATAAGACAAGAATAGGTATTACAAATTGGGAAGGAAGAAATAAAGCTGTCTTTGTTAATGACATGATTATCGATGTAGAAAGTCCCAAAGAATCAACAAGAAATCTGGAACTAATGATTATAGCAAGGTCACAGGATAAGGTTAACATACAAAAGTCAATTGCTTTCTTATATAACAGCAATGGACAATTGAGCTTTGAAATTAAAAACAATACTATTTACATCGTTGTTAGGTGCCATCGAGTAGGTTCTGACTCATAGCAACCCTATAGGATAGAGTAGAACTGTCCCCAGAGGGTTTCCAAGGAGCGGCTGGTGGATTTGAACCGCTGACCCTTTGGTTAGCAGCCAAGCTCTTAACCACTGCGCCACCAGGGCTCTACTATTTACATTAGCACCAAAACATGAAATATTTAGGCATAAATCTAACAAAATGTACAGGATTTATATGAGGAAAACTACAAAACTGATGAAAGAAATCAATATTGTTAAAATGTCAATTCTTTCCAACTTAATGTATACAGTCAATGCAATCCCAATCAAAACCCCAGCAAATTATTTTGTGGATATCAACAAACTGAGTCTAAAGTTTACGTGGAAAGGCAAAAGACCCAGAATAAACCAGCACAATACTGAAGAACAAAGTTGGAGGACTGACATTACCTGAATTTAAGACTATAAAGCTACAGTAATCAAGACAGGGAAGTATTGGCAAAAGAATAGACAAATCAATGAATGGACCAGCATAGAAAGCCCATAAGTAGACCCATACAAATACAGTCAATTGAACTTTGACAAAGGAGCAAATGCAATTCAAAGGAGGAAGGACAGTGTTTTCAACAAGTGACGCTGAAACAATTGGACATCCATATGCAAAAAATGAATCTATGGACAGTCCTTGAGCCCTGGTGGTGCAGTTGTTAAGAGCTTGGCTGCGAACCAAAAAGGTCGGCAGTTCATATCCACCAACTACTCCTTGGAGACCCTATGGGGGCAGTTATACTCTGTCTTATAGTGTCGCTATGAGTTGAATCAACTTGACAGCAATGGGTACAGAATATACAGTCCTTATACCTTTCACAAAAATTAACTCAAGATGGATCTTAGACCTAAATGTAAACACAAAGCTATAAAACTTGTAGAAGACAACACAGGAGAAAATCTAGGTGACCTTGGGTTTGGCAATGAGTCTTTAGATACAACACCAAAAACAGTCATGAAAGAAAAAATGAGTAAGTTGGACTTTATTAAAATTAAAAATGCCAACTCTGTGAAAGACACTATTAAGAGAATGAAGAGACAAGCCACGGACTAGGAGAAAATATTTGCAAAAACATATAAAGGACTTGTATACAAAATATAAAAAGAACTCTTAAAATTCAACAATAAGAGCAACCTAACTGAAAAATGCTTAAAAGATCTGGACACCTCACCAAAGAAGGTATATAGATAGCAAATAAACATACAAAAAGATGCTTGACATTATATGTCATTCCAAACCAAACCAAACCTGTTGCCATCAAGTAGATTCCGACTCATAGCAATCCTGTAGGACAGAATAGGGCCGTCCCACAGGGTTTCCAAGGCTGTGATCTTTACAGAAGTAGACTGCCACATCTTTCTCTCTTGGAGTGTCTGGTGGGCTCAAACTGCCGACCTTTCAGTTAGCAGCCAAGTCTTTAACCATTGTGCTACCAGTGCTCCTTAGATGTCATTAGGGAATTACAAATTAAAACAAGAATGAGATGCCACTATATGCCTATTAGAATGGCTAAAAAAAAAAAAAAGAAAAAAAGCAAAACTGACAATACCAAATGCTAGTGAGAATGCAGAGCAACAGGAGAGCTCATTCATTGCTGGGGGGGAGGGGAATTGCAAAATGGTACAGTCACTTTATGAGATAGTTTGGCAATTTCTTAGAAAGCTAAACATAGTCTTACCATATGATCCAGAAATCATGCTCCTGGGTTACCTGTTACGGATTGAATTTTGTGCCCAAATATGTGTTGTAAATCCTAACCTCTATGCCTGTGGTTATAATCTCATTTGGAAATGGGTTGTCTTTGGTATGTTAATGGGGCAGGATTAGTGTACAGTGTATCTTGAGTCAATCTCTTTTGAGATACAGAAGAGATTAAACAAACGAGCAGAGGAGAGATGGGGGAAGAGAGATGCCAAACCACATGAAGATGGCCTTGGAGCAGAAGCTCAAAGAGACAAGGACCTTCCTCCAGAGCTGACAGAGAGAGAAAGGCTTCCCCTAGAGTTAGCACCCTTAATTTGGACTTCCAGCCTCCTACACTGTGAGAAGATAAATTTCTGTTTGTTAAAGCCGTCTACTTGTGGTATTTTTGTTATAGCAGCATTGGATAATTAAGGTATTACCCAAATGAACTGAAAACTTGTGCACACACAAAAACCTGCACACGAATGTTTATAGTAGATATATTAATAATTACCAAAAGCTGGGTGCAACCAGTATGTCCTTCAATAGGTGGATGGATAAAAATAAATGAACTATTTAAGCCGCAAAAAGATATGGAGGAATTTTAAATGCATATTGCTAAGTGAAAGAAGCCAGTCATGTGACATACGAAGACGCTACATGTTGTATGATTCCAACTATAAGACATTATGGAAAAAGCAAAATCATAGAGACAATAAAAAGATCAGTGGTTGTCAGAAGTTGGTGGAGGGGAGGGAGACAAGGGGTGAATAAGTGGAGCACAAATGAGTTTTTATTTTTTATTATTGTACTTCAGATGAAGGTTTACAGAAAAAACTAGCTTCTCATTGAACAATTAGTACACATTGTTTTGTGACATTGGTTAACAAACCCACGACACGTCAACACTCTCCCTCCTCGACCTTGGGTTCCCTATTACCAGCTTTCCTGTCCCCTCCTGCCTTTCAGTCCTTGCCCCTGGGCTAGTGTGCCCTTTAGTCTCGTTTTAATACAGAGAACTTTCAGAGTAGTGAAACTCTTCTGGATGATACTGTCATGGTTGGAGACATGATATATATTTGTCAAAACCCATAGAACCAAACAACACAAAGAGTGAAGCTTAATGTAAACTATGTACTTTATTTAAAAATAACGTATCAATATTGGTTCATTAATTGTAACAAATATACCACACGAGATGTTAATAATAGGGGCAACTGTATGGGGAGGGGGTGTAAAAATGGCTTGGGGCAGCATCTGACCTCCTCTAACTTCAGGAGGAGAAGAGAGTATCATTATCAGCATCAACAGCCCAAGGCTGGTTCCTATGAGGCGAAGTCAGACACGCCTCCACCATCCAACGGTTCCCACCACAGCACTCTCCTTTGCTGGGTTCGATAATTCATTGCAATGGTCACGTAGAACCCACAGACTATACTAACAGTTATGGAGTTTATTAGGGAAATAACAGGTTAAATTCAGGTTCAGGAACACTCAGGATACAGTTCTTTGATCAGGACAGCCCACTGCACCGTCTCCTACTGGTCTCCTGGTTTGGCCGCCTCTGCTGCCATCATTTCTCTGCCACTGCTTCTCCCTGTTTTGCCATCTTCGCTGTTACAGCTCTCTCTCTCGCCCTCTGTCTCCTGGGTCTAGAAGAGTCTCAGCGCAGGGATCCCAGGTCCAAAGGATGCACGCTGCTCTCATTTCTTCTTCTTGGAGGTAGTCAGGTCCCTTCTCTGCTCTAAAATTGGCTCTCTTTTAAGCCTAGCATGATGGCAAAACTGACCAATCCCCTCACCAGAGTTCCACACACCTTATTGCATGGTCCCCCCTACAAGGTGCCATGTACCTTATTTATGTTATTAGCAAGCTATCCAATCCCCTTGGTGGGCCACAAGCACCTCACTTGCACAGTTCCACCCAGTCTTTGGTGGGAGTCACAAGACCATGGTGAGAAAGGCCATATAAAAGCGATCCATCACACTGCAGAGGGTGTTGGGGGTGAGGGGGCATGTATATGGAACTTCATATATTACTTGTGCAATTATTCTATAAACCTAAAACTGTACTAAAAAAGTACCCAAAACCAAATGCACTCCCATCGAGTTGATTCTGACTCATACTGAAAAAATAAGATCTATTAACTACAAAAAAAAAAAGAAAAGCATTGCAGAGATTCTGCCTAAGGTCTCCGGCAAATCAGTAAAGGCAATCAGTGTATGTCCCCCTCCACATCCCCACTCGGGTGCCCAGGCCCATCTTCACCGCCTGCTTCAGGGAAGCCATTTGAGATGGTGGACTCTGCTGGGCAGGGAACAAGAAGCCTGCCTAGGGAGGGAGAAGGGCTTTGTTAATCTCTCTCTTCTTTATCCACTCCTCCTTTCCGGTCCTCAGCTGCATCTCTCCAAGTGGCCAGCAGAGGGTCCTTACATTGACAAATACACCTTAATCTTTTCATGGATAAATTATTAAAGTTTTTGGTGATGCCATGTTTTTTCACTAATCTAATGAATGCTGAATCTTTGTTTGTTGGTAGTGTTTATTATGTGAAAAAGTGGGGTGCCAATTGCAAGAGGACATAGCCCTATGTTCCATGAAGCACATCACACACAAGGCACATATCAGTCCCATGGCACATTGCACTTCCTGGTTACACTTGAGCCACAAAATATCCTACTCAGTTTTCCAAAGATACACACGAAGTTCTAAATAAACATTGCCCTTGCTGCACATAATTGTTATCAGTTCGATTTAGAGTGGGTCATATCGATACCATGTTCCGTGAAGCACATCGCACTGGTGGGACATAGCGGTCCCACGGCCCAGGAAGTGCATCACAAACCGTTTTCACCCCAAAAAATAACTCATTTATTTGAATATTTCCGAATGCCGGTAACCATACCTTCCCAATAAAACAAAGGAAATAGTAAACATACTTGCAAGCCTTATCTCGCTGTACAGAGGCCAAAAGACACAAAAATTTCACATAATCACTCCTCCAGAAAGCATCCCTTCATACGAATGGCTCTCAACTACTATATGCTGCAGACCAACTTCCTTGTTTTTTAGGCAGTTGCATCAGTATCTGCCAGGATGCCAGAACATACTAAAGTGGCTCTAATGCCTGCCAATAAACCTCCAGGGCAGAAAAATATAACACGGGCATATATATCCTCTGGTCCATGAAAGGGCTAAAGTCAGTCTGTCCAGAGACAGAGTCTGTGTCATGGTGGGCGAGGGAGGTGGGGTGGTAGAAGCAGAACTGAATTATTTCCAAAGCCCCATTTGAACTCCTGTCAAGCTCCAGTAGGATCCTGCTACTCTCTTCTTTCCATAGGCCCACAAAGCTCCTTACCAACTGCTTCTCCCACAAATCCTTGCCCAGAGCAGCAGATTAGCCCCTGGCACTGAGCTGAGATGGGAATTTTCTGCTCCTGCCTTGCTCCTCTTAAGCCAATTATCATCAGCTTTACTTGCTGGATCAAGAGAAGCTGCCCTGGGTGGAGGCTTCGTTTGGGGCGGGGCAAGGGGGCGGGAAGGTACGGGAGTTGGGGAGGAGCCTAGAAAAAGGAGGAGGATCTGCTCCTAGTCGGAGAGAGTCTATTTGGGAAAATGGGGGAGGTCTATTTGGGCACTGACACTGACGGAAAGTATGTGTGAGGGATACGGGGTTTGTCTGGAGGATGGTGAGGTCTAGACCGGGGAATGAAGGGTCTCTTGAGCAATGGTTCTCAAAGTGTGGTTCCTGGACAGCCGCATAAGCATCACCTGGGAACTTATTAAAGATGCAAATTCTCTGGCCCCACCTCAGATCTATACTGAATCAGAAACTCTGGGAGTGGAATCCAGGAATCTGTGTTTTCACAAACCCTCCAGATGACTCTGATGTGTGCCGAAGTTTGAGAACCACTGTTCTTGAGTAACAAGGAGGGTCTATTTTAGGGTTTAGAGGTGATTGTTCTAGAGAGTCAAAGGTCCATCCTGTGGGACACGTGGTAGAGAGTTAATGTGAGGACTGGTTAGACAGTTCAATCAACAAGTGTTTATTGAGTGCATTTTCTACATAAAAGCTCTGGGGTACAGCAGAGAAAGAGACAGACCTAGCCCCTTCCCCAGAGAACTCCATGCCGGGTGCCTAGCACATAACAGGTATTCAATAAATGTAATTTTCCCTCCTTTGAAAAGGAAATGGGAGGTTCTCCTGGGGAAAGGCGGTGAGCCTGAACCATGGTAAGTCTGACCTGGAGAGTAAAGGTGTAGGTCTATTCTTGAGAATAAAGAATCATCATCTGATACTAAGCACTTGAACTCTTGAGCCTCATAAGAAACCTTTTAAGGCAGATATGCAATATTTTTATCATCCTCATTACACGGATGGGGGGGGGGCATTACTAATTCAGTGCTATAATTCATACCAAGCAGGAGACCTGGGTTTGATTCTGGTGAATGCACCTCAAGCACAGCCACCACCCGTTTGTCAGTGGAGGCTTGCATGTTTTTATGATACTGAACAGTTCAGTGGAACTTCCAAACCAAAATGGACTAGGAAGAAAGGCCTGGCAATCTACTTCTGAAAAATCAACCAGTGAAACCCTATGGATCACGATGGTTCAATCCACAACTAATCACGAGATGGTGCAGGACCAGGCAGTGTTTTATGCATGGCCGGGGTTCTAACCCAGGGATTAGGGCAATGACTCTCAATTTTGCCTGCCCAGTGGAACCATCTGGGG
Organism: Trichechus manatus latirostris; assembly: GCF_000243295.1. Classification (NCBI taxonomy): domain Eukaryota; kingdom Metazoa; phylum Chordata; class Mammalia; order Sirenia; family Trichechidae; genus Trichechus; species Trichechus manatus. The sequence goes on along the minus strand of NW_004444079.1, from coordinate 2,413,441 downwards.
AGTTTTCAAAATATGAATAACTGGATTCCACCCCTAGAAATTCTGATTTAACTGGTCTGGAGTATTTTCTGGACATCTGGATTTCTTTCCTTTTTTTTTAAATTGTTGTACCTTCAGTGAAAGTTTACAATTCCACTTAGTCTCTCATATAAAAATTTATACATACATTGTTATGTGACCCTAATTGCTCTCCCTATACTGTGACAGCACACTCCTCCTTTCCACCCCTGATTTCCTGTGTCC